>NC_090655.1:159089305-159154950 GCF_040937935.1 Hyperolius riggenbachi
CAAAGTGGTGCTAACAGTTAGCACGCTGGTGAAAAGCCCTTTATCATGCCTAAACTCAGTTTAGGCATGATAAGTTTAGGTGTGATAAGTTTAGGTGTGATAAGTTTAGGTGTGATAAGTTTAGGCATGGTAAGTTTAGGCATGATAAGTTTAAGCGCCAACTGGGTTAGTACCGCAGTGCACAGCTGATCAAAAATTTTACGCTAGCAAAGTCTGGTGCACTTCGTATAAAGTTTAATGGCGCTGCTTTGCGTGTGGGACTTTGCAAGCGATCTAAACTTATCATGCCTAAACGTATCACACCTAAACTGGCTTTTCACCAGCGTGGTGCAATGGTTATCATGCCTAAAGTCTCTAACTGGGTTAGCACCGCTTTGTGAATCGAGCCCCTAGAGTTTTGCATGGTGGAGTGGGATACATGGCAAAAGTCCCGGGGAAAAAAAATCTGGATTTGACGTACAGCAGCGTTTTAAGGGCAGAAGTCACATTGCAATGCTAAATTGGAGGCATAAAGTGCTTTAAAACATCTTGCATGTGTATACATCAATCAGGTAGTGTAATTAGTGTACTGTTTCACACTGACACACCAAACTCAATGTGTAACACACTGCAAACAGCTGTTTGTGTAGTGATGCCCTTGCTGGACTGGTGCGCACCATGGCGAGAGTGCAGGCCATGGCGGTTTTCAAGCCCATATGGTCGGCCGGGCTGTGGTAGCTCAATGATAGAACAACAGTGACTGTCCAGCTGATTGAATTTGGTCTGTCCACAATGAAGCAACGACCTTATTATCTTGGGTGTGCCCCCCAACACTTTCATATAGCCAGTGGTCATTGCTTCATTGTGATACTCAAGCCCCTTCACCGCGGCAAGGTGACGAAGGGGAATTGACACATGTGCATGCCTTTTGTTTTGTTGTTGCAGCCCCAGTGCATCCCCCAAAAATTAGGCAGGCATGTACACGTACCAGAAAAATAAATAAATAAGTAGTCCAGGGGATCATCACTGCTCAGACTGTCGATGGTTCTTTCTCTACCATTGTTAAAGGGATTCCGAGCTCAAAATAAAAATGAAATTGGTACTCACCTTGGGCTTTCTGCAGCCCAGTGTAGGTCGGGAGGTCCCACGACAGTGTCCTGGCTCTTCTCCTCGGCCTTCCCTCAGAAATGGCTGCCCCGCGGCTCCCGGCAGCTCCCCGCAACATTGGGACAGAGTGTATGGCTCCTTCTTCCGTATACATCACATCTGATGTCACCACGCCAGCCGCTTCGCGTCATCACAGCGGCCGGCGTGACAGTACGGCGCATGCGCGATTTAAGCACGCATGCACAGTACTGTCAAGCCGGCCACCGTGATGACGCAAGGCGGCTGGCGTGGTGACGTCAGACGCGACATATACGGAAGAAGGAACCCGACACTCCGTCCAAGTTTCCCGGAGGGGCCGCCAGGAGCCGCCGGGCAGCCGTTTCTGAGGGAAGGCCTAGAAGAAGAGCCAGGACGCCGTCGTGGGACCTCCCAACCTACACTGGGCTGCAGAAAGCCCAAGGTGAGTACCACCACACATCCAAGGAAGGACACAATGTGCTGTATAAGTAATGTACCTGCCCTGACCGTGCTTTGCAGACCAGGCATCCATCTGTGGTCAGATGGACCCTTCACCCAATGCTGTGTACCAGAGATGACACCACTTGCCTTTAACGGGAATCTGTTATGGAGGGCAAGTCTGCCATCCATTCAAGTGAAAGGTATGCATGACTAGTCCCAGGTATAATCCAATGTGCAGTCACAGATGAAGTGAAAGATATTCAGTGACTGGTATCAATACAATGTGCAGCTGTCACACACAGGTACCGTGAACAGGTATGCAGTGACTAGTACTACAAATGTGCTGCTGTCACACATACAGGTACCGTGAACATGTATGCAGTGACTGGTATATAATATAACACTGTGTGCTGTCCTGCAGGTGCACTGAACAGGTATGCAGTGACTGGTATCGATACAATGTGCAGCTGTCACACACACAGGTAGTAGTGATGCTCATCCGGAATCCGGGTTAACCCGGATATCCGACCATTTTTACGCTATCCGGATCAGATTCCGGATCCCGGATAGCTATAGAAATCCGCATAGCTATCTGCGGATAGTTTGATGCATGATATCCGCTGATATCCGAATCCGAAATACTGTAACTAAGGTGATGACGTCCTGAAGCCAATCAGAGGGCTCCCAGCAGAAGCCCTAGCAACCAATCACAGAAAGGAACACTGGCCAGCCCCACTGTATAATAAGGAGGGCTGCCATGATGAGACAGATCGTTCTGGCTTGCTGCATGCTTCCTGAGAGACATGCTGCAGTGCTGGTGGCCTAGCGAGGGCTGCCTGTATACAGTTATAAACCTAAAGCTGTTCATTGATTAACCCCCTCACTACTCTATAGTAATCATTATTTAGCTTGATTGATTATCTCATAGTGTGACAGTTAGGCCTGATGCACACCAAAAACCGCTAGCAGATCTGCAAAATGCTAGCAGATTTTGAAACGCTTTTTTTAATTTTTCTGTAGCGTTTCAGCTAGCATTTTGCGGTTTTGTGAAGCGTTTTTGGTGTAGTAGATTTCATGTATTGTTACAATAAAGCTGTTACTGAACAGCTACTGTAACAAAAAACGCCTGGCAAACCGCTCTGAAGTGCCGTTTTTCAGAGCGGTTTGCGTTTTTCCTATACTTAACATGAGGCAGAAACGCCTCCGCAATCCAAAATCTGCAGCAGCCCGGGAGTATGCGTTTCTGCAAAATGCATCCCGCTCTGGTGTGCACCAGCCCATTGAAATACATTACCCTAGAGGATCCGCACCCGCAAGCGGATCACAAACCGCAGCCGAACCGCTCTGGTGTGCACTAGGTCTGAGAGTGTGTGCTGCACAGCTGCAGTGCTGTTGCTGGGGCAAGGGCTTTACACAGTGATAAGCTCAGTGATTAACCCCTTCACTATCACTACACTATTGTTAATTCATTTATGTGTTAGTGTGCACTAGTGTCTTCTCCTCTGCTGTCTGACTGTCACTTGGCACGTGTCTCTTCGCACGTTGCACGTGTCACTTGGCACGTGGCACATGTCACTTGGCACATGTCACTTGGCACGTGACACTTGGAAAGGGCCACGTGACAAGTGACAAGTGCCAAGTGCCACGTGCCATGTCCGGCAGGCTCCTGGCATACGTTACACCTGCTGCTGCTGCATTGCCCTGCTCCTGCTGCCTGTGCAGCTCCCACCGCCAGGCCAGGGTGCCACAGGCCACTGATACCACCTATATTTAATCCAAAACACAATTGCTGCATAATTTTTGGGAGGTGTCTTGGCTGAAAACTGTCATGTCCCAGTTGTGCGGTTGGACTTTGGACACAATGTTAGCTGCACGACCGCTGACTGGAACCTAGGCCTGATGTTAATTGACAGCCATTTTTTTTTAAGTCCCCACATCATCAATTAGTGTTCCCCTTTGCAAAATAATGATGATACATGCCTCATTTACCCTAAAAACACCTTTTAAAGCTATTTAAAGGGCACTTCCGGTTTTTCTATCCAGATATCCAAATAGCCCGGATATCCGCGGATAATGCAACCGGATATCCGCGTTCACGCAGATATCTAAAAGGCTGGATTCGGATATCCGAACCGGATCTGGATATCTAGGTATCCGGATCAATTCGGATTTTAAAAAGCACTATCCGAGCAACACTGACAGGTAGCATGAACAGGTATGCAGTGACTAGTATTACAAATGTGCAGCTGTCACACACACAGGTACCATGAACAGGTATGCTGACTGGTATTACAAATGTGCAGCTGTCACACACACAGGTACCGTGAACAGGTATGCAGTGACCGGTATATAACACTGTGTGCTGTCACGGAGGTGCACTGAACAGTTATGCAGTGACTGGTATCAATACAATGTGCAGCTGTCACACACTCAGCTACTGTGAACAGGTACGCAGTGACTAGTATTACAAATGTGCAGCTGTCACACACATGCAGTGAAAAGGTAGGCACTGAATGTTCTGGGCCTGGCAGTGGCACAGCACAGTAGGAATTAGCAAGGGCCAGCTGCGACTGACTGACAGGGCTGTATATGCAAGTGTCAGTGGACCACACACAAAAAAAAAAACAGATCACAAGAACAACATTAGCTCTCAAAAGAGCTGTTGTGGGGTGCTTTTTAGCAATAAGTATCAGCAAGGAGCAAGCTAACAAGCCTAACAAGAGCCTAACTAAGCTCTCCCTATGTCTACAGCAGGTTCCTCTCACTTCTCTAATTACTGCAGCCACACTGAGTGAGATAATGGTCGATGCAGCTGCCTTATATAAGGGGGGGGGGGGGGGCTCTAGGAGGGAGTGTAGCCTGAGTGGCTGCCCTGTGTCTGCTGACTGTGATGTAGTGGGTTAAAGTTGAGCCTAATGATGTAGTATAGGGGGCGGGTCAAACTTGCATAAAGTTCACAGTTTACAGCGAACCACAGGAAGTTTGAGCGAATAAGTTTGCGGTCGAACCGTTCGGGCCATCTCTAATCGCCATACATGTGCTGCAAAAACTATCTAACTATATGAAGGCAACATGGCTGTATACTGTACATACATGCAGGTGAAATGCAAAAAATTTGAATAACTTGAAAATGTCCATTTATTTCAATTTGCAGGTGTTTTGAATTAATCATCATCTCAATAAGAGTCTGACACTTTGAGACTAGAATATTGAACATTTTCACAATATTCTACTGGTCTGATATTTTGAGTTTGATGTTCTCATAAAATATAAGCCATAATTATCAAATTTTTAACAAATAAAGGCATGAAATATCTCGCTTTGCACGTAAGGAATCTATTTCATATATTAGTTTCACCTTTTAAATTGAATTACTGAAATACATTGACTTTTGCAAGATATTTAATTTTTTTATTTTCATCTGAGTAATGTATTTTCAACTCCACTACAGTATACAGATAATAGTGATTGTATAAAATCGCACAATCATTTCCAGACTTACAATTATTCATACCCTGGGCAAATTTTGACTTATACTTTAGACTTATAATTTAGACTTATACGTTACTTTTATTCAACCAGCAAGTGTTTCTGCTAGTTCAATAATGCAGAGAAGGTGCAGATTGCAAATCAAGTCAGAGCTGCTTTATTCATGCTGCTAGTCTTGTAAGAAGCAAAGAGGTTACAACAACGAAGTACTTCCTGTGATGACATCTATAAACAATTCCTGTGATAATATCTGGTCTGCCATAACCCCTCAACATCCCCCTTTTCTAATATATATATATCTTTAAAACAAACTTTCAAGCATTCAAATAATAAGGTTATTTAGTCCACTGTACTTACTAATATGCATATACAGTATGTAAATGCTCAACGGTAGCTAAACATGACTGCTTACAACTATTTAGAGGTCAAGTCTTGTTGGTGGCCGTATTCGCCAGCCACCAGTGTTGATCGGATACCTCATTATCCTATTCGAATTTGGTCGAATTCGGATAGTAAACTATCTGAATTCACTCGAAGTTCGATATTCGAGTTAATCGAACTCGGATATCCGACGTCACTATCCGAGTCTGTATTCGAGTAAAATATTCGAGCTGGCCTTAAATAGCTTTTAAAACTTGTATTGGAGATCAATGATGCATGAAACCACCTTTTTGTAAAGCATTGCAGAATGGCCGCCGCGTGCTCTGATGGCGTGGCGGCCGTTTCCGTGTCCAGTCCGGCGGTTTACGCACGGCGACATGTGTCTGACCTGGTGCAGCCTTCCTGTGCACATCGGCAGAGGAATACACGCACGCGCGTGACGAGACAGAAGCTTTATGGGAATCAGAGAGGGATCAGCTGACTCCCTTGGTCAGCTGATCCAAGTTTGTATGCGGATTGGCTGGAAGGGACTGGGCGGCGCTGGGCAGCGCTGCACTATATAACCACTCGTTTCTCAGTCTCACATCGTCTGCCGTTGCAAATGCTTACGTGTTAGCACACAGACCTCAGTTAGATTCAACAGTGTGTTTGAACCAGGAAGGACCTGGGAATCCACACTGAGCTAGAATACTTTCTCATGCTTATGCTATGTTATGCTTTAGACCAGTTCCAGGGTGTTGTGACTACGGACCTCACACCCAAGACTAGGATACTGTGTCAGTTCTATGTTATGCTTTAGACCAGTTCCAGGGTGTTGTGACTACGGACCTCACACCCAAGACTAGGATACTGTGTCAGTTCTATGTTATGCTTTAGACCAGTTTCAGGGTGTTGTGACTACGGACCTCACACCCAAGACTAGGATACTGTGTCAGTTCTATGTTATGCTTTAGACCAGTTCCAGGGTGTTGTGACTACGGACCTCACACCTAAGACTAGGATACTGTGTCATTTCTATGTTATACCTTAGCCCGGTTTCAGGGTATAGAGAATAGGCCCTCACACCTAGTTAGGGCAAGCCTGTTTATATTAGCAGCAGGGCTTCCTGCAACCAAGCCTAGGCCCCTCTCCTAGGGAGCCTTTGGCCTAGGGATTCACCCACAGTCTGAGGTGAAATCCCTTCTTCTTTATACCTCCAGTTCCTCTGGCGGTTCTCTCTCAAAGTGCTACTGTTACACTGTACACTCATATCTCAGGTGTCCAGAGGTTAGACATACCTGGATTATTAGTGATTCTGCAGATCATTCATAATCTGGTGTATATCTGCATTACTGGTGAATCTGCAGATCACCAATAATCAGATTCTCTCTGTGTGTTGACAACAATCGTTACACTTTTTTATGAAGAAAAACATCAAGTGATTATGTGGTGATGTAGTAGTTATAAAAAAGGTATCAAAAATAGTAAATTAACTTCATGAAAAGTGTTTGCATGAGAAGGTGTGTCCAAAATGGTTGTTAGTTGGAAGTCTTCTTCTTCATCATCTTCATCTTCATCTATATCTATATCTTCTTCTATATCTATATCTTCTTCTATATCTTCTTCTTCTTCTATATCTTCTTCTTCTTCTATATCTTCTTCTTCTTCTATATCTTCTTCTTCTATATCTTCTTCTTCTTCTTTTATATCTTCTTCTTCTTCTTTTATATCTTCTTCTTCCTTCTTTCTTCTTCTTCTTCCTCTTCTTCTCTATCATTATATTATGTGTCTTGGTTTTCCTTTCTTTTGTAATATTTTTTTTACTTCATTTGTGGAAATATTTTATTTTAATAACATCATAGTCATATTTGTGTTGATGGCATAATAGTACTAGCCACAGCGCCTTTTTCTGTGTACCCTGGCGGTGGTAAAACACAGACATCAGCAGGAGGAGGAAGTAGTTGCAGCTATTTTAGTGTGGTAATAGCTGGTAGGAGAGTGGGTGGCAGCAGAAAATAGTTCTTCTGTTCTCCCTGGCAGTGGTAGCAGCACACAGACAGCAGAAGCTCAATGCAGCTACAGGAGGAGGAGTAGTGTGTGTCAGGCAGTGTGATGTGACTGCTGACATTATAGGCCCTGGTTCCTAGCGGTGGTACCAGGGCCGTAAATGAACATCATGAGGTTCCAGACAGCGGTCGTGAAGCCCACATTGTGTCCAATACACAATTGGGACAGCACAGTTTTCAACCCGGACACCTCTAAAATAATAACACAAAATTTTTACATTTTTTTTTCAGAAATGCAGCTATTTTTGAGCGTAAATAGCTGGTGGCGCATGGGCAGCAGCACCTTTTAATGTGTTCCCTGGCAGTGGAGACACAGACAGCAGGAAGAAATACAGCAGCAGCAGCAGCAGCAGCAGGTGTAATGTGTGTGTGCCACTTCATGTGCCCCTCTCGCCGATAACAGGGGCCAGGAATTCGCCTTCCACCCAAGCCTGGTTCATTTTGAGAAATGTCAGTCTGTGCACAGACTTGTGAGACAGACGAGATCGCTTCTCAGTGACGACTCCACCGGCTGCACTGAAGCAACGCTCTGACAGTACGCTGGAAGGGGGGCAGAAGAGCACTTCCAGGGCGTACTGCGCAAGCTCGCTCCAGATCGGCAGGTGCTTGACCCAATACTCCATGGGATCAACAGGGGCAACGCTGAAGGACCCCATGTAGTCAGCCACCATGCGGGTCAAGCGCTGTCTGTGACTGGAGAAGGATGCTGCTGCAGGCACCTCCTCTCTAGTCCCTGGCAGCTCTACACTCATGTAGAGCTCGTTGGTCAGAGACAGCAGGTCTGTGGTGCGCGTGCGCTTGCTGCTGGTGGATGCAGGCACCTGCTGCTGCCTCTGTGCTGGCTTGACAGTGGGGGTGGATGGCTGAGGGAAGGCTTCCTCTAAGCGCTAAACAAGGGACAGCTGCAAATTAGGGATGGTCGGAATGCCAATTTCCGATTCCGCGGTAAATCCGCATTCCGTCATGTACCGATTACCGATTCCACTTTCCGCTACCAAATCGTGGAAATTCCGCCCGACTTTAACATCGATTTTCTCAAAAACTATAAGGTCTTTTTGAAAACATTTTTTTGCATCTTGTTCAGAAGATTCCGTTTAATAAACCCTGAAAATGGTGTTTCTAGGACTTACGGGGGCTTTGCTATTAACCGCTAAAGTCGGCGGATTTTTACTGTAATGTAAAATGCAGGAAATAGGCAGATGCAGATTTTCTGCATTTTACATTACAGTAAAAATCCGCCGACTTTAGCGGTTAATAGCAAAGCCCTCTTAAGTACTAGAAACACCAAATTTTCAGGGTTTATTAAACAAAATGCAAAAAAAAAAGTTTTCAAAAAGACCTTATAGTTTGAGAAAATCGATGTTAAAGTCGGGTGGAATTTCCACGATTTCCGGCGGAAATTTCCGCGATTTCTGGCGGAAATCCACCTACGGAGCTTGCATTACCGATTTCCGCATTCCGCAATTTCGGAAATTGCATTTCCGCGGAATCCGAATGAGCATCCCTACTGCAAATCCCTAATTTGTTGCACACGGTCTCCTCCTGCAGGCAGGAACTGGCTGAGCTTCCCCTTCAGATGTGGGTCCAGCATCATGCAGATCCAGATGTCCTCCCTCTTCTTCATCTGGATGACCCGTGGGACCTTGCACAGGCACCTCAGCATGTGCGCTGCCATTGGGAAGAGTCTGGCAACGTCTGCTGGCACATCATCAGCAGCCCCAGAGCCAACAGTGCTGTCCTCCTCATCCTCTGCCTCCTCCACCTCATCCTCTCTCCACCCCCGCACCAGTCCAGCTGCGCTCTGCTGCTCCCCCTCATCAGCAGCAAGGTCAGGGACCTCCACCAACTCCAAGCCCTCCTCCTCAGAGGTGACCTGTGAAGCTGCCTGCAGCTCTTGCTTGTCCAAGGCTGCCGCTCCCTCTTCCAGCAGTGCATACAGGGCCCTGTCCAGCACACACACCATGGGGCCCCACTCGCACACCATTGCATGGTCCCTGCTTACCATGTTGGTGGCCTGCAGGAAGGGTGCCAGCACTGAGCACACCTGCTGCATGTGCCCCCAGTCCTCCGTGGAGATGATGGACGGGAGGTTGGTGGCAGCACGCCCAGTTGCAGTGATGGCGGCAACTGTTGCTCGTTTAACGTACTGGCTGATAGCCTGCCTCTGTTCAACCAGACGCTCCAACATCGCCAGAATGTTATTCCAGCGAGTTGGACCATCGATCATGAGCCGGTGCTGTGGCAGGTGCAGCTCCTTCTGCACCTCTTCCAGGCTAGCTACGGCTGCAGCCGAGTGCCGGAAATGGCGCACAACCTTCCTTGCCGCCTCAAGGAGTCGGTCCATCCCCTGGTAGGTCCGCAGGAACTTTTGGACTACCAGGTTCAGGACGTGCGCCAGGCAGGGGATGTGGGTCAGGTCTCCCCTGCTGATTGGAGCCACCGGGTTTGCCCCATTGTCGGACACCACCTCTCCGACTCTGAGGCCTCTGGGGGTCAGCCAATTCCTCTCCTGCTCTCGGAGTTTGGCCAGGACATGGTTCGCCGTCAGTTTGGTCTTCCCCAGGCTGACCAATTCCAGCAGCGCTTGGCAGTGGTGGGGCTTCACGCTGCTGCTGAGGCGGGGGGTTTGGGCTGGTGTGCCGGAGGATGGAAGCGGATCAGAGGAACCTGCTGCAATTCCGCTGACCCTGCATGGTGGCACCACCCACTGCGTTGTTGCTGCTGCTCTGACAGTGCCCGATGCTGCTCCCCCCTCCTCACCCCCTTCCACCAAGCTGACCCAATGCGCGGTGAAGGACAGATAGTGGCCTGTCCCAAACCGGCTGCTCCAAGAGTCCATGGTGACGTGGACCCGTTGACCCACCGCGTGATCCAGCCCTCTCCCGACATTGGCCATCACAGAGCGGTGAAATGCAGGGATGGCCGTGCATGCAAAAAAATGTCGGCTGGGGATTGGCCAATCGGGGGCTGCACACATCAGGAGCGCACGCATGTCGCTCCCCTCCTGCACAAGGGAATAAGGCAGGAGTTGGGAGCACATGGCCCGTGCCAGCAAGCCATTCAGCTGACGCACGCGACGGCTGCTGGGAGGCAGAACCCTGACCACCCCCTGGAAGGTGTCGCTGAGCAGGGTCTAGCGACGCCTTTTGCTGGCACAGGAATCACTGGAGGGAGAAGAGGAGGCCACTGAGGACTGGCTGCCAGAACAGGCCTCAGTGTCAGCAGCAGGAGTTGCAGAGGGAGGAGGAGCAGTGCGTTTCTGACGCACTCCTGCTGGTGCTGCTGGAGGAGGTGGAGGAGGGCGGGTGGCTGCTGCCGATGGCTTCGCAGTGGTGGCGGGTCTGCCACTGCCAGCTTCCTTCAACTTCATGAACTCCTCATGCTCATGAAAGTGTTTCCCTGCCAGATGGGTCACCAGAGAGGTGGTGCCGTACGCAGAGGGCTCCTTCCCTCTGCTGAGCTGCTGGCGGCACTGGTTGCAGGTGGCATACTTGCACTCCACATATGGCAGGGTGAAAAAATTCCAAATTGGGAAGGTGAAGTTGCCCCTTCAGCTCGAAGGTGCTGCTGCTGGTCTCCCTGTGGTGGTTGGGGGGGGGGGGTTTCTTGGTGCGGCTGGTGGTGGCACTGGCAGAACTCTCCGGATCAGCACGCTGTGTGGCCTGCATACCACGCCCACTTCTGATCCTGCCTATGTCTGTGATGCTGATCCTTCTAGCAAGGCCCGCAGACGCATCCTCCTCCTCTTCCTCAGAGCTGATGACATCCCCAGGATCTGCCACCCAGTCTCTGTCCTTCACCCTGTCATCATCATCCTCCCCCTCAGCAAACATGTCCTGCTGGGATAACCCCACAAACTCCCCTTCTGCATGCATGGGCTGATGGACACTTACCACTGTCTGACTGTCCAAAGCATCATCCCCCAAAGTGCCCATCAGCATTTCTTCCTCCTCCAATTCTGCCGCAACAGCACTCCATAGCCCCGCTGTGCTTGGGGATAAGAAGGTACTGAGTGACAGGGTGCTGGTGTTGCCCGCTGGGGCTGGAGAACTGCACTCCTACTCCTCCTCCCCAGGCAGTGCTGGGCGGCTGAGGCTGCTCTTGCGAACAGGAGTGGTGGCGGGGGTGGAGGACTCGGTTCCAGAGCTAATGGTGGCCTGCTCATCCACCATCAGTTCCACCACAGAGTCTGCATCCTTTTCCTCAATAGGATGGCTACGACTTGGCGGTGGGAGGAACATCTGCGCCACACGCTGCTGCTGTGTCTCTGCAGCGTGACTCCCAGCTGTTGGGCGGCCAAGGTGTACACGGCCAGTGGCTAATGGCGGAATAGCCACTGGTGCAGACGCAGAACTGCGCATCGTGGTGGTGGTGGCACGGCTGCCATGACCTCCTCTCTTGCCGATGCCCTTGCTGCCCTTGCTGCCCCTGCCCAAACCGCGGCTGCCAGTGCCAGACATCGTATATTTTTAAGATTATACAAATGAAAAAAAAAAGTTATGTATGTAAAGGCGGGTGGGACAAGTGGGGTACTTTAATAGGGTGGGACTGGTGGTGGTGGGTGTGTGAGGTGATGGACAGGTGTACTCTACAGCAGAGATCGGTGTAGCGCTAACGAGAGAGTGCGCAGTGCACACACAAAGACCCTAGCTGACGCTGACTGACGGTGTCCCTATACACAGACTACAGTACAGTACAATTCAGCAAATACACAATACAAGTAATATAAACAATAGGACGGGTGTAGCACTAACGAGAGGGTGCGGACAGCGCAGACGTGCACTGCGCACACAAAGACCCTAGGTAACGCGGTGACGGACGGTCCCTATACACAGACTAGAGTACACTACAGTACTAACAATAGAAGAATCTAGCTAAACAATAGAACAGGTATGACTAGATTACAGAGAGCAGATACAGGACAGGTATAGCAGTAAAGATGGGCCTTGCTAACTACAAAATAGTACAATAATCTATCTAACACAGAGTGTAGTGGGGGTGTCTCAGCACCTTGTAGGGAAAAAAATATAGGAGACAAATACGGGAGCCCAATAGTGTAGTATATTAGTATGCAATTGAAGAAAAGAATTTCAATAAATTACTACTCACAAAAGGAGGTTGCAAGGGCAACCAACCGTAGGAAGCAGGTGGAGACCATAAACCCGACTCCACTCGGGGTAGTCCCAGCCGGGACCTGGATGTGGTCGCTCTCCTTGAAAAAGTAGGGACAGGTGTCCACTGTGGGGCACCCACAGGTGGTCTGTCACCACCCCTCAAACACAGATTGTTTGGGGGTATAGCTATGCACAATTGAAGGTAAAGAGGCGCCCTGGTTGAAATAAAAGCATCTAAAAACAGCTTAAAATCGAGGAAATAATATAAGGTGGCTTACCTCAATAATGAAATCCTTGTATATGACAAAAGATTTTTATTTAGCACAGGCAACGCGTTTCGCGGGTACAAGCCCGCTTCATCAGGCCAATAAAAGTGCCTACAATAGTGAAAGAGCTCCTCAGTATAACTGTATCAACAGCGTTATAGGTTAATACAATGAATAATTATGCATTATACATTTATATCCCAATAGTATACATACCATTATGGTTAAATGAAAAACGATCGAATGATTCGATAGATCAATCAATCAATCAGAAAAAACGATTTTTAAAAAAAGTAAATATAACCTAATTTAAGGATCTGGACTGCTGATCAAAAATGGGAGATGGTAAATATGCAAATGCAGTGTTCAGCTGCATTTGAAGGTATGTATATAATGTTCAAAAAGGATCAACAGTCCATGGGCCTGATTCACATAGCCACGCAAACCGTCCAGCACGGGCGCGCCAAACAGCCAGCACGCGAATCGCCGCCCGCAGACCCCCCGCGCACGCAAAACGCAACCGCGGCAAATCATACTCGCGAAAGTCCGCAACCACACGAATCGCGGCACCCCGCGCACGCAAAAGCCCACGAACAGCACCCCACGCGCCAACCACCCAGCACACCCGCGCCAAACAGCCCGCACGCCACTGCGAACCAAGCCCACAAGCCCAAAATTTCCATATGCTGGAGGAGGTTTTTATACCAAAAATTTAAAACTAAAGTTATACAATATATATATACAAATATATATATATATATATATATATATATATATATATATATATATATATGTAGATATAAAATAAATTAATAGTAAAATAATAATAATAGTACTAATAAAGCACAAATTACATATACAAGAATCCAGCATTCATAGTACAGTATAGGAGATATTTATCTTGCCCGTGAATATATAGCTTATAAAATAGACTAGAGTGCATATATCAATCTAAAAAAGGGGGAACAATTTTCACAAGACTTGGCCAGGTATAAATAGACATGTGTCTGACACTAACTGACACTTTAAGAATACCTGGTCATTGATATCATAAAAACAGAAAAAAAAACTGTGCATAGTTTAAACAGCAGGGGGAGCGCTTCATATAACTGTAATAATGAGAGTAGGGTTGCCAGGTGTCCGGTTTTAGACCGGACAGTCCGGTTTTTGGCCGCTGTGTCCTGTCCAAAAAGGCATGTTAAACCGGACAATTAAGATGTCCGGTTTTATGCCTTTTGCCACTTGCCACCACCCGTCCGCCAGCGCTGCGCGACCGCTGATTCGCTGCCTGGCTGTCAGTCAAAGGCACAGCCAGCCAGCTTACGCAGCGTAAGTTACGCCAGCTTAAGTACCACCCCCGAGCCCGCGCTTCCCGACGTTGCTACGGCAACGCCAACGCTGCGTTGCCAACGCACGCATGACGTGCGTCACTCACGTCATTTGCAATGCGATTCTGCATTTGCGATTGCGAAGGAAGCAAGGTAAGGTCAGGAGTCTGGAGATATGGTGAGTGAGTGACCCATAATTCTCTGGTTGTATTTCCGCTCTTTGTGTGCATTGGCTCCGCTCTATCTCCCCTCTGTATAGTCCAGGCGTGACTTTCAATCTCATTCAATCTCGCCTGAGCCCGCTGCGGCAGAAATGTCCATGAAGAGACATTAAATGGAAAATGTATAAGAACCGGCAGCACATCTCTAACGATTTCTTCAATTACCTCCTGCCTGAACGTAACATTTTATCCCACTGAATAAAATGGCTTTGCGAAGAAGACCCCTGTGCAGACTATTAAACACTGTGCAGTGGGATTAATGGAGGAACAGAGACACCTAGAGGTCAGGTCACATGAGTACTAGTGCATGGAATAGCATTGGATCTGATCTGCAGAGGACTGTGAGTTAAACCATGTGTGTATGGAAGTCTGCAGATCTCATAGACTTTGAATGCATTTTGCAGAAACGGATCTCTTGCAGGAATTGATCTTTGCCAGATACTGATCTTTTATGTGTGTGTACAGCATCTCTGTGAACAGCATCTTGCAAAGATTTTTTCCTGATAGGGACTAGGGAGGCCAGCTCCATAGAATAGACTGTGTAGGTATGGCTCTCATCATACTACATGAAGGGGGGTAAAATTGGTCTGTGATCTTTCCTTTTCCAAAGACTATGGTCAGATGTGTGTATGCAGCCCTAGTTCTTATTAAGCAACTGTCAGGGTGCATACACACATCAGACTATAGTCTTTGGAAAATGAAAGATCACAGACCAATCTTACCACCCTTCATGTAGTATGAGAGCCATACTCTACACAGTCTTTTCTATGGAGCTGAACTCCACATCAGAAAAAAATCTTGGCAAGATGCTGCACACTCAGATGCTGTGCAGACACAAAAGATCAGTATCTGCAAAAGAACTGTTCCTGCCAAAAATCCATTCCTGCAAAATGCAATGATAGTCTATGGGATCTGCAGATCATCATACACACATGATTTAACTGACATTCTTCTGCAGATCAAGCAATCATCCGCAGATCTGAAAATCCATCCTGGTGGATCTGATCTGCAGATGAATGTCAGTTAAATCATGTGTGTATGAGGATCTGCAGATCCCATAGACTATCATTGCATTTTGCAGGAATGGATTTTTGGCAGGAACAGATCTTTTGCAGCTACAGATCTTTTGAGTGTGTGCAGCATCTTTGTGTGCAGCATCTTGCAAACATTTCTGTCTGATGGGGAGTTCAGCTCCATAGAAAAGACTGTGTTAGGTATGGCTCTCATACTACATGAAGGGTGGTAAGATTGGTCTGTGATCTTTCATTTTCCAAAGACTATAGTCTGATGTGTGTATGCACCTTTAGTTTGATTGTAATTTTTAAATTTGTTTCCAAAAATACAAAGTTGCAGGCTATAACAGTGAGCTATCGTTATCACAAACTGACAAATGTAAAACTTCCCGCAACATACACTTCCGTTATGATACGTTATGTGTCATGTTTTGTGTTTTATACTTTACACTTGAATTCATACTATTGTACAACGCAATTTATACTGTTATACTGTTATATTTGTTATATTTGCTCAAAATGTGTACATACATGTATGCGCAGATTTATATTTTAACTTTATGCCTATGTATGTCCACTTTATTGTTCTCAATAAAAAATTTTGGTGGGAAAAAAAAAATACATTTTAAAACTTCCCGCAAGAAATCGACCACTTCACTGTGCAAAAATGCCATAAATGCATTGCATTATTTGCATAGTTTTCCAGTTTTGTAATAGTTTTCTGCTCTGTCTCTTATTATGTGCATTTACTGGTGAAAAGCGGTCTCTTATTATGTGCATTTACTGGTGAAAAGTGGTCTCTTATGTGCATGTACTGATGAGGACAGTTAGTGACATGGCTATGTACTCTGTAATGTGCTGCAGAAGATGTCAGTGCGATATAAATACTGTAAAAAACATTTTTTAAAAAGCTCATTGCTTAGCCCCACTCTACATAAAAGTGCGCTTCTGACTCCGCCCCTAACTCCACCCCCTGTCCGGTTTTCTCCATCAGCCGACCTGGCAACCCTAAATGAGAGTAAGCTTGACTTACCAAATGAACAAGTCGATATGGCAAAGGGAGCCTCTAATGGGGACTCTGAAGAGCTGCAATATATATATGCTTTGCTAATCTCAGCAGCTGCAGTAATGAGAGCTCACCGAGGGGTGGATCAGATGTTTAGAGGGTGGGATGACATCACATAAGATGATGACTTCCGCAGGAAGTTGTGGAGCCGCCATCTTGGTTTAGGGCATTGATATATATATTGTGGGAAACTCGCCAGTGCTCATGTATGTTAGACAGAACAGCAGCTTAAAGAACCCTGTTGCTGTTCTGTCACTAGATGGCAGCAAAGTGCACAATGTTCCTATTAGTCGGGTAATACAGCGTTTTCTTTGATTAGGCAAATAGAAATAAATACATTTTCTCATGACTTAATTTTGTGCCAATATGCATATAGATATTCAGTGTGTGATCCTGCTTAACCCTTTGGGAATCTATTTTTCAGAGATAAAAAATAAGAGGTTTTACATATAGCCTCATTTTCCTGCAGGGGAAAACCAAAGTATATGGGATTAAATTAATTAAAGTGCATGCCCACCATATATATTTAATTTTTATATTGACACAATAAAAATTAGTGAAATAGTTTATTTATGATATGTAACCGTATATTAGTGTCACTTAAGGAGTGTGATGTAGCTGTTGTCACTATAGTATGTTGGCTAATTAAATAGATCAGATGGATGATGTTCATATAGCATATCACAGTGTGCAAAAGGAAGGGATTTTTAATTGGGGGGAGGGTTGTATTAAACCGTGTATAGTTCTCATAAGATGGCATGAAGAATTTTTTTTTTTTTGTCCTAGTCTTGCTCTGATTTGCTGACTGGTGCGCCCTACAGGCAATGGGCCTCGAAGAGGCCCATTGTTCAACTTCAAAGAACATCCTAGCCCCAAGTAGACCTCGAGCATTAAATGCCCCCATACGAGACTCCCATACTGTCCCAAACATACAAAGATGCAGATCGCCAAAATGCTTGGCATGCGACTACCTTCATCCGGGCATCCTTTCGTTCACATGTACCGTTACCAGTGGCGTAGCAATAGGGGTTGCAGCAGTAGCGACCGCATCGGGGCCCTTGGGTCAGAGGGGCCCTCCCTCAAGCACAATATTAGCTCTCTATTGGCCCTGTGTTGGTAATAATCATTTCTATAGATGCTTTAAATAGTAGTGATCATTAACAAACTGTTTCCCATCTCCTACTTGCACCTCTGACACTATTGTAGTCCTTGGCAGGTTTTGGTGCGCCATATCAATTGTTATGTATAGAGTGCTTGGGGGGCCCCATGTACAACTTGCACCGGGGCCCACCACTTCTTAGCTACGCCACTGACCGTTACTAATGAGACATTTAACCTCACCCATTCCTTCAGTTGCAGCACCACACACATAATTTATCTCATCTCATCACATGCCCCTGCAATAAACAATATGTAGGGCGCACCAGTCAGCAAATCAGAGCAAGACTAGGACAGCATAGAACAGGGCTGCCCAATAGGTCGATCGCGATCTACCGGTAGATCGCGACCGCCTGTTTGGTAGATCGCGGCCTCATGGCCGCGTCCCATTGAATTTTGTGGCTGGCAGCTGTAGATCGCGGCCAATCAAATTCTACTGCTGGCCGCTGTTCTCGCCAATCAGGAGAGAGGCTCGGCTGAGAGTCCAGGGGCGGCTCTGCCATGACGTAGTGTCATGGCTGGGGGCCGAGCTGGAAGCAACACTTCCGCCCAGGGCAGGATTTACAAGAGAAGAACGGTGCCTGCCTGGCCGGCTCCTGGAAAGGCTGCTCCCTCCCATCCCCGAGTGTCTCTCTCTCTCTCAGGCTCTCGCAGACACGTGCTGCAGCTGTGCTCTGACCGGAGAGCAGCTCCTGTGTAATGTACAGCCTGCCTCCCCCTCCCTCCTAACGGCGCTGTCGGGGCTGTCTGTGGCGAGATCCAGCAGGGAAGAAGTGACACTACTTTGGAGAGAATGTTTATTAGCCGTCACCCTGCCCCCTCCACTCTCAACAACAGTAGTGAAGTGATAAGGATCCCACCAGGACTGACAGAAGTCATGCTGCAGGGTCCTAAATGCTGGCCTGTTGTTATGCAAGTAAGTAAAGAGCAGGTTTTATCTGTTGATCACTGATACAGGAGCTAAACTAAATGTCTGTAGATTTAGTTATCTGGGGCTTCCTCCAGCCCCTAGCAGCCTCTGTGTCCCTCAAAGCAGCTCCACTCTTATCTTCTCTCCTGGGGTCCCATCCATAGTGGCCATTGAACGTGCATGCGCATATCTATCTATCTGCATCAGGATATGATATTCATCCAGTAGATGACGCATACTATATCACTTGTAATGCAGGTGATATAGGGCTCAATTGGAGCTCAAACTGTGCTGCTCTAGCAGCGTATATTAAAAAACAACTTGCACACACTAGGTGCAGCCATGCTGCATAGCAAACGTTCCTTAGTTACGCTCATTGTCTACTTGGTTGGTTGGTAGATCTCCTGGCCTTGACGAATTTTAAAGTAGCTCGCGAGCCGAAAAAGTGTGGGCACCCCTGACATAGAAGAAATATCCAAAAAGCATTTGCCAAACACAGTCTGTCTAGACATTTCGCTGAGTTTCATAATTCCGACCCCAAACTGTTTGCTTTTACACCAATTGAGCATATCACAGACATCTCTTCCCAAACAGACCGTATGTCCCGTTTACGGGCAAGGGTGATGTCCTGGATTTTTAGACTCAGAACACTCAAACCAGAGGGCCTAAACAAGTGTCTGGAGCATAATTACTAACAACCATATTACCTTCACAGCCCACAGAGTTTCATCACTAACCCCCATAATTCCACTCTCTTCCCTTCACATACAATTTTCATCACTTTCTCTTTTCCCTTCCTCCTCTCTATTTCCTGCCCTGTTGCCCAGACCCCCCCGCCTCATCCCCCCCCCCCCCCAAAGAAAAATTCTTCATGCCATCTTATGAGAACTATACACGGTTTAATACAACCCTCCCCCCAATTAAAAATCCCTTCCTTTTGCCCACTGTGATATACTATATGAACGCCATCCATCTGATATATTTAATTAGCCAACATACTATAGTGACAACAGCTACATCACACTCCTTAAGTGACACTAATATACGGTTACATATCATAAATAAACTATTTCACAAATTTTTATTGTGTCAATATAAAAATTGAATATATATGGTGGGCATGCACTTTAATTAATTTAATCCCATATACTTTGGTTTTCCCCTGCAGGAAAATCAGGCTATATGTAAAACCTCTTATTTTTTTATCTCTGAAAAATAGATTCCCAAAGGGTTAAGCAGGATCACACACTGAATATCTATATGCATATTAGCACAAAATTAAGTCGTGAGAAAATGTATTTATTTCTATTTGCCTAATCAAAGAAAACGCTGTATTACCCGACTAATAGGAACATTGTGCACTTTGCTGCCATCTAGTGACAGAACAGCAACCGGGTTTTTTAAAGGGAAGGTTCAGGGAGGGGATTAAAAAAATAAAAATAAATTTCCACTTACATGGGGCTTCCTCCAGCCCGTGGCAGGCAGGAGGTGCCCTCGCCGCCGCTCCGCAGGCTCCCGGTGGTCTCCGGTGCCCGACCCGACCTGGCCAGGCCGGCTGCCAGGTCGGGCTCTTCTGCGCTCCATTTCCTGGGACTTCTGCGTCCCACGCCGGCGCGCTGACATCATTGGACGTCCGCCGGGCTGTACTGCGCAGGCGCAGTAGTTCTGCGCAGGTAAGTGGAAGTTTATTTTTATTTTTTAATCCCCTCCCTGAACCTTCCCTTTAAGCTGCTGTTCTGTCTAACATACATGAGCACTGGCGAGTTTCCCACAATATATATATCAATGCCATAAACCAAGATGGCGGCTCCACAACTTCCTGCGGAAGTCATCATCTTATGTGATGTCATCCCACCCTCTGAACATCTGATCCACTCCTCGGTGAGCTCTCATTACTGCAGCTGCTGAGATTAGCAAAGCTAATATATATTGCAGCTCTTCAGAGTCCCCATTAGAGGCTCCCTTTGCCATATCGACTTGTTCATTTGGTAAGTCAAGCTTACTCCCATTATTACAGTTATATGAAGTGCTCCCCCTGCTGTTTAAACTATGCACAGTTTTTTGCTGTTTTTATGATATCAATGACCAGGTATTCTTAAAGTGTCAGTTAGTGTCAGACACATGTCTATTTATACCTGGCCAAGTCTTGTGATAATTGTTCCCCCTTTTTTTAGATTGATATATGCACTTTAGTCTATTTTATAAGCTATATATTCACGGGTAAGATAAATATCTCCTATACTGTACTATGAATGCTGGATTCTTGTATATGTAATTTGTGCTTTATTAGTACTATTATTATTATTTTATTATTATATTATTAATTTATTTTATGTATATATATATATATATATATATATATATATATATATATATATATGTTTTGTATAACTTTAGTTTTAAATTTTTGTTATAAAAACCTCCTCCGGCATATGGAAATTTTGGGCATGTGGGCTTGGTTCGCGGTGGCATGCGGGCTGTTTGGCGCGGGTGTGCTGAGCGGTTGGCGCGTGGGGTGCCGTTCGCGGGCTTTTGCGTGCGCGGGGTGCCGCGATTTGTGCGGTCGCGGACTTTCGCGAGTGCGATTTGTCGCGGTCGTGCGGGTCGTGGCGTTTTGCGTGCGCGGCGGTCTGCGGGCGGCGATTCGCGTGCTGGCTGTTTGGCGCGCCCGTGCTGGACGGTTTGCACGGCTTTGTGAATCAGGCCCATGGACTGTTGATCCTTTTTGAACATTATATACATACCTTCAAATGCAGCTGAACACTGCATTTGCATATTTACCATCTCCCATTTTAGATCAGCAGTCCAGATCCTTAAATTAGGTTATATTTACTTTTTTTAAAAATCATTTTTCTGATTGATGGATCCATCGAATCATTCGATCGTTTTTCATTTAACCATAATTATTCATTGTATTAACCTATAACACTGTCGATACAGTTATACTGAGGAGCTCTTTCACTATTGTAGGCACTTTTATTGGCCTGATGAAGCGGGCTTGGACCCGCGAAACGCATTGCCTGAGCTAAATAAAAATCTTTTGTCATATACAAGGATTTCGTTATTGAGGTAAGCCACCTCATATTATTTCCTCGATTTTAAGCTGTTTTTAGATGCTTTTATTTCAACCAGGGCGCCTTTTTACCTTCAATTGTGAATATCTAACACAGAAGTAGTACAGTAGAGTAGGACAGGTGAGAGCACAGGTAACTAGAGACTAGAGCACAGAGCAGGGCAGGCTGCCTTGCCTAGGCACAGGGCCTAGCTGCTGCAGCTGCAGCTGCATCAGTGACAGTCTCCCTCCCTAGTCCCTAATCACACAAACTAAACTGCCTAAAATACAATCTATCTACAATACAAAGCAATACAGGTGAATATCAAATGTTGGAGTGTAAAAACGCTATGTGTTTAGAGCAATAAATGCACTTGCACAGACAAAAAGCACTGGAGCAGTCTCTCAGTACAGTCAGTCAGTAAGTCGCAAGCAGGACGAATGAGGCAACATGGCGCCCGCTATTTATAGAGGGGGGCTTGGCCAGGCTCCCCCTCTGTCATTGGCTGCAGTCAGAGGGCTGGGAGCCCTCTGATTTGCTTGTGAGGACTCGAGGTGACGTCTGACGTGACGCTATCCGAGCTGATGACGCTATTCGAGCTTGGATAGCTAGGATATCTCCGGATAGCTGATTGTTATCCGAGTGTGCTTGGATAGCACAGCCCGGATAGCTAATACTATTTGAGCTTGGTATTCGAGCTCGAATAGTGAAAAAAGAGCTAGGATATGCGAGTATCTCGGATATCCTAGCTTGGATGAGCATCACTGCCTGCCACTGCGTGTGTAGCGTGGGATCTCAGGTGTGCCCCCAGACTGAGAGGCCACTGTGCTGTCAGTTTCAGGGAAACGTTCCGGCTGAACTTCCACTGTTGCCTCCTCTGTGGCCTCCATTGGCATTTCTGGCCTTGGTGTTTCACTGGGCTCTGTTCCTGTAAGCTTAGTAGGACTATACTCTCCTGGCCTGAGGTCCACTTGGTTGCGCCTGTACAGTGTACCCTCCGGTAACAGTAAATTCGGGCGCCTGAGGCAAGTGGACAAATCGGGCGCCGCCATTCACTCCCATAATAAATATCGTTTCATGGGCGCCCGACAGGAAAAAAGGGTGCCGGAGAAAAATAACGTTTTATAAGCGGCGCCCGGAGACTTTTACTGTTTTATAACTGCTTCTCATGATTACACATTATTTTATGATTTATAATTTTTTAAACATTATTTTTAAGCGAAAAACAGTACAATCTTTTTTAAAACATTATTTTTAAACGAAAAACAGCACAATATTTTTTTCACACGTTATTAATGCTTATCACAGGGGGGTCTTAGGTTTAGGCACCACCAGGGGGGTCTTAGGTTTAGGCACCAACAGGGGGGTCTTAGGTTTAGGCACCAACAGGGGGGTCTTAGGTTTAGGCACCAACAGGGGGGTCTTAGGTTTAGGCACCAACAGGGGGGTCTTAGGTTTAGGCACCAACAGGGGGGTCTTAGGTTTAGGCACCAAAACGGGGGTCTAGGGGTTAGGGGTAGGTACAGGGAGGGTTACTTACTTTTTTTTTTAAAACGTTATTATACGTTTCACTTTTTAAACGGAAGATTAACGTTTTCACAATTGCCAATTTCATGCACATTATTTAATGATTTATAACTTTATAAAACATTATTTTTAAACGAAATATAGTACATTATATTTTTAAACGTTATCCATGTTTATCGTTTAAAACCCCGCGTCCTTTTTTCCCAGCGCCCCTTTTTAACGTACGCGTACCCTCCACCTCAACTAGATAAGAGCGAGGAGCTGTTTTTTGGAGACAAGTTCCTAATCTGGTCCTGTCACCTGGAAGAGGTTTCATTCTTATGTTTTGCCCCACATTTAGTGCAGGAAGGTCACTGGCCATTTTCTCATAGGTATGTTTTGCCACTTGTCTTTTGTACTGCAGCTTTCAGGGTACCTCTACAGCAACACATGGCTCCAGCAGTGCATCAGTCACTGGGACAGGAGTTTTCAGCCTGCGGGCAATTAGACGTTGTGCAGGGCTAGTGTCCATGCCAGCTGTTGGTGTATTTCTCCAAAGTAAGATTGATTCCATGGGTCATCCCCTGCACGTTTTGCTCGCCTGCACAGGCTTTCGACAATCTTCACTGCCGATTCTGCTTTGCCATTATCTTTAGGGTACATTGGAGATGATGTAACATGCTCAAAACCCCATTCCTGAGCGAACCTGGTGAACATAGCACAAGCAAATTGTGGACCATTGTCTGTTACAACTCAGTCAGGTTGGCCATACCTGGCAAGTTGAGCCTTACATCTTTTAATGGTTGTTCCTGCTGACAGGTCTGGCAATAGTTATATTTCCCAAAAGTCTGGATAGTGGTCAACGATCAGCAGAAAATCCTTGCCAGCGTAGTTGAATATGTCCATACTCAAAATTTGCCATGGTCGTGTAGGGAGGGGATGTGTCATCATAGTCTCTTTTTGTTGTTCGTGTGCGTATTCATTGCATACAGTGCACTGCCCTACATAGTCTTTTATCTCCCCATGCATATTTGGCCAAAACAGTGTTTCTCAAGCCTGTCTGAAGCATGCCTCACCACCAATGTGGCTTCAATGAATGCGTCGTAGCATCTCTGTACGTAGTTGCTTTGGGATGATAATACGTTGCCCCTTGAAGAACACTCCATCCTGTAGGCTTATTTTATCCCAGGCCCAATACTCTCTGATAGCAACAGGTGTCTCTGCCCTTGCTCCACTGAGCACAAATGATTTAAGGATCTTGAGGTTTTCATCTTGCTCAGTGGACTCTCTGATCTGTGACAGACGCTGGGGTGTGACATTTAAATAGTCAGCCTGGTTTATGCACTCTATGTCAAGTTCTTCACTGTGCAAGCTGCAAACTGAATAGTGAACATGAGGTGCATCTGCTGGATGCAAGTGTGGTGTGGCTCTGCTTAGTGTTGGGCGAACAGTGTTCTCCACTGTTCGGGTTCTGCAGAACATCACCCTGTTCGGGTGATGTTCGAGTTCGGCCAAACTACTCAATGCCCGGCCGAACAGGGCCCTGTTCGCCTGAATACAGCCCCCCTATGGGGTCGCAGGCATAAGGGGGGAGCATGCCCCGATCTCGGGGGGGGGGGCGGAAATTCCCCCCACCCCCTCCGCTAGCGCTCCCCCCTCTGCCCGCTTCCCCAATAAAAAAAGTTTGCGGAAAGTTAATAGTACCTACTACCTACTAGTGGTGGCTGGCTGGCTGTGGTGAGATCGTGAGTGAGGAGAAGTCCGACTAGTCTAGGAGACGCGTTGAGGCCGGGCAGCGAGCGGTTCAGCGGTAGTACCCTTGTGGTACTTCCGCCCTTTCTCTGACCTCACGTCCTCTACGTGATGACGCATACGAGGGAGACATGCTCCCCCCTTATGCCTGCGACCCCATAGGGCCCCCAAAAGCGGCATGTTCGGGGGTCCCATTGACTTCCATTGAGTTCGGGGTTCGGGCCGAACATGCCGAACATCTGGCCCATGTTCGGCCGAACGGACCCAAACCCGAACATCCAGGTGTTCGCCCAACACTAGCTCTGCTCAGAAGGTCACTCACATACATATATGGGCCTGGTTTGTAGGTTACCTCTAGAGCATAATTTTGAAGCTAGATTAACATGCTTTGAAGTCGTTTTGGAGCACTAAGCAAAAGTTTGTTGAATATTGCAACTAGTGGTTTGTGATCAGTTTCAACAGTGATCTTTTCCCGACCGTACGAGTAGCTATAGAAATGGTGGCAAGCAAACACAATGCTTAGGCATTCTTTCTCGATCTGAGCATAATTCTGCTCGGTTGGGGTGAGAGCCCTGGAAGCACAGGTTGTCAATCCTGCAATAGGCAGCAGCCGAGGCCATTCTGACTGGAGTCGCTGTAATTGGCTTGCTAATGTCATAGTATCTTAGTATTGGCACTGTGGAGACTAGTCGCTTGATTTCATCAACTGCTTCCTGGTGCTTTGAGGGCCAGTGCCATAGTGTTTCTTTATCCACAAGCCTGCACAAAGGCTCACAAACCTCTGAGAGACGGGACATGAATTTTGACAGGTAGGTGACAAATCCGATAAACCTTTGTACTCCCTTAGAATCAGTTGGAGCAGGCATGTCTTTTATTGCCCTTACCTTCTCAGGATCTAGCTTCAACCCCTCTGCTGATAGAATGTGACTGTGGAAGCGAACTTCATTTAGTTTAAACTGTATCTTCTTGAATGGAATCCTCAAGGCAGCACAAAAAGAGGAAGACCAAAGATAACTTGGAGAAGAAGTGTAGAGGAAGAAATAAAGAAGGCATCATGGACTGAGATAGAAAAAATCGCCCAGGACAGAAACCGGTGGCACACATTTGTTGAGGCCCTTTGCTCCAGTGGGAGACACAGGATTAAGTAAGTAAGTAAAGTATCTTCTTGATGCTCAGTCTAAGCTTCACTTCTCTGCAGCGGTTCATAAGTGCAATCATGTTAGCATCATGGTCATAATTGGCCTCCTCTAGTGAGTCTCCACAACCCACTATTAGTATATCATCTGCAATTGGCTCCACACCTCGCATACCAGCTAGTAGTTCATGCTGTTTTCTTTGATACACTTCTGGGGCTACCGACACACCAAAGGGTAGTTTGAGCCAGTGCATTTGGCACCAAGGTGTCCAGAAGGTGGTCAGAAAGCTGTTCTCTGTGTCCAATGTGATCATCTACTGTATGTAGCTGACGCTGGTCTCGTTTTGCTTTTAGGCACACTGTTGCAAAGTGGTTGGAGGTTCCGCAAAGTCTGCAATTCTTGCCAAAAGCTGGGCATTGGGATCTCCCCCGGTTGTGTGTGCTGCCACAATACTTGCACTTTTCAGGGATTCTGGGGTAGTTAGGATATCGTGCTGTGCTTGGCTTTGTCTTGCTTTGAGGCATTGGCTTTTGGGAAACTGTAGCATTAATACTGTCATCCACTCTGGCCTGCGTCAGCACTTTCATTCGCAAGTCTGTTTGCTCTGCAGTCCGGCAAATATCTATAGCAGATGCCAGAGAAAGTGTCCTTTCTCTTAACAAGCGTCGGCGTGTATTTTCATCAGCAATACCTGACACCAGCCTGTCTCTGATCAAGTCATCTTTTAACTGTCCATAATCACATGTGGCTGCTTTCTCCTTGAATCTAGTTACAAAACAGTCAATTGTCTCACCTTCTTCCTGCTTGAGGGATCCAAAAACAAGGCGCTCAAAGATTACATTTTTTGTTGGCTTAAAATGTCCCTCCAGGGCATCCAAGATAGCAGTAGCGCTCTTTAGCTGTTCCTCATTCAAATTCAGATTAAAGCGATAGATGTGTCTGCACTCACTTCCCATTACACGCCTCAAAGTGGCTGCCTGTACCTCTGCCAGTTTCTCTTGCAGTCCGGAAGCTAACATAAAGTCCTGAAATTCAGCTTTGAAAGTTTCCCAGTTGGTAGCCAGGTTACTAGTAGTGTTGGACGAACACCTAGATGTTCGGGTTCGAGAACGTTCGCCGAACATCGCCGCGATGTTCGGGTGTTCGCGCCGAACTCCGAACATAATGGAAGTCAATGGGGACCCGAACTTTCATGCTTTGTAAAGCTTCCTTACATGCTACATACCCCAAATTAGCAGGGTATGTGCACCTTGGGAGTGGGTACAAGAGGGAAAAAAATATTTGAAAAAGAGCTTATAGTTTTTGAGAAAATTGATTGTAAAGTTTCAAAGGAGAAACTGTCTTTTAAATGCTGAAAATGTCATGTTTCTTTGCACAGGTAACATGCTTTTTACCGCCATGCAGTCATAAATGTAATAAAGAGAAGAGGTTCCATAAACAGGGACCGGTAACGCTAACCCAGCAGCAGCAGCAGCAGCACACGTGATGGAAGAGGAGGAGGCGCAGGAGGAGAAGGCCACGCTTTGAGACACAACAACCCAGGCCTTGCATGAGGACAAGAAGCGTGCGGATAGCATGCTTTTTACCGCCATGCAGTCATAAATGTAATAAGGAGAAGAGGTTCCATAAACAGGGACCGGTAACGCTAACCCAGCAGCAGCAGCAGCACACGTGATGGAACAGGAGGAGGCGCAGGAGGAGAAGGCCACGCTTTGAGACACAACAACCCAGGCCTTGCATGAGGACAAGAAGCGTGCGGATAGCATTCTTTTTACCGCCATGCAGTCATAAATGTAATAAAGAGAAGAGGTTCCATAAACAGGGACCGGTAACGCTAACCCAGCAGCAGCAGCAGCAGCACACGTAATGGAACAGGAGGAGGCGCAGGAGGAGAAGGCCACGCTTTGAGACACAACAACCCAGGCCTTGCATGAGGACAAGAAGCGTACGGATAGCATGCTTTTTACCGCCATGAAGTCATAAATGTAATAAAGAGAAGAGGTTCCATAAACAGGGACCGGTAACGCTAACCCAGCAGCAGCAGCAGCAGCACACGTGATGGAACAGGAGGAGGCGCAGGAGGAGAAGGCCACGCTTTGAGACACAGCAACCCAGGCCTTGCATGAGGACAAAAAGCGTGCGGATATAGCAATGCTTTTTGCCGCCATGCAATCATAAGTGTAATACAGATGAGATGTTCCATAAACAGGGACCGGCAACGCTAACCCAGCAGCAGCAGCACACGTGATGGAACAGGAGCAGGCGCAGGAGGAGAAGGCCATGCTTTTTGAGACACAACAACCCAGGCCTTGCATGAGGACAAAAAGCGTGCGGATATAGCAGCAATGCTTTTTGCCGCCATGCAGTCATAAATGTAATACAGATGAGAGGTTCAATAAACAGGGACCGGAAACGCTAAACCATCCCAGATGTTCATTGGTCATGTTACTTGGTTGGGGTCCTGGAGTGTTGCGTAGTCGTTTCCAATCCAGGATTGATTCATTTTAATTTGAGTCAGACGGTCTGCATTTTCTGTGGAGAGGCGAATACGCCGATCTGTAACGATGCCTCCGGCAGCACTGAAACAGCGTTCTGACATAACGCTGGCTGCCGGGCAAGCCAGCACCTCTATTGCGTACATTGTCAGTTCGTGCCAGGTGTCTAGCTTCGATACCCAATAGTTGAAGGGTGCAGATGGATTGTTAGACACAGCTACGCCATCTGACATGTAGTCCTTGACCATCTTCTCCAGGCGATCGGTGTTGGAGGTGGATCTGCACGCTTGCTGTTCTGTGGGCTGCTGCTGCATGGGTGTCAGAAAATTTTCCCACTCCAAGGACACTGCCGATACCATTCCCTTTTGGGCACTAGCTGCGGCTTGTGTTGTTTGCTGCCCTCCTGGTCGTCCTGGGTTTGCGGAAGTCAGTCTGTCGGCGTACAACTGGCTAGAGGAGGGGGAGGATGTCAATCTCCTCTCTAAAGTCTCCACAAGGGCCTGCTGGTATTCTTCCATTTTGACCTGTCTGACTCTTTCTTCAAGCAGTTTTGGAACATTGTGTTTGTACCATGGATCCAGAAGGGTATAAACCCAGTAATTGGTGTTGTCCAGAATGCGCACAATGCGTGGGTCGCGTTCAATGCAGTCTAGCATGAATTGAGCCATGTGTGCCAGAGTCCTACCAGAATCCTCATCATCCTCTTGTGAGCGTTGTGATAGTTGTTGTGATGCATCATAGTCGTCACCTTCTTCCTGGTCTGCTTCTGCTGACCATTCGCGCTGAATTGTGGAAGTCCAACGTGCACCGCTCTGGCCCTCGTCAGTGGTAGCAGGAAATTCCTGCTCCAACTCCAGCTGTTCCTCCTCCTCTTCTTCGTCATAGCTGCTGGGGCCAGCGTTTCCTGAGGCGGATGGCCTGATGTTGGTACCATCACGCTGATCATTTTTCTCCTTCAGATTCCCCCAGTTGCATCATGACAGCTGTTTCCTTGATTTTCAACATTGACCTCTTCAGTAAACACAGCAGTGGTATGGTAATGCTGACTGAAGAGTTGTCACTGCTCACAAGCAACGTGGATTGCTCAAAATTTTGGAGGACTTGGCAGAGGTCCAACATGTTGGCCCAATCGGATCCACAGAAGCTTGGCAGCTGGCCGGATGCGCCTCGGTACTGCGCCGTCATGTACTGGACCATTGCACTCTTCTGCTCGCAAAAGCGGGCTAGCATGTGCAGCGTAGAATTCCAGCGCGTAGGGACATCACACAGCAAGCGATGGTGGGGGAGATTGAAGCGCTCCTGCATCTTGGCGAGTGCCCCCGAAGCAGTACTGGAATTTCTGCAATGTTTGGCCACTCGTCGCACCTTCAACAGAAGATCGGCCACGCCTGGGTATGTCCTCCGGAACCACTGAACTACTAGGTTCATCACGTGCGCCAGGCAAGGGATGTGTGTCAGCTTAGCCAACCTTAAAGCGCGAATGAGATTACTCCCATTATCACACACAACCATGCCCGGTTTCAGGTCCAGCGGTGCCAGCCACAAATCCGTCTGTTCCTTTATTCCCCTCCAAATTTCCTCCCCTGTGTGCTGCTTATCCCCAAGGCAGATCAGCTTCAGCAACGCTTGCTGACGCATGCCAACAGCTGTGCTGCACTGCTTCCACGATCCTACTGCTGCTGGGTTAGCGTTTCCGGATGAGGTACAGCTTTGAGATGCGTTGGAGGAGAAGGAGTCAGAGAGGTAGGTGCTGCTGTTGTTATCCAGTGGGAGGGACGGCGGTGCAGCTGTTTGCGGCGTGGGCAACACCCGCGCCGTAGCAGGTGAGGAATCGCTGCCAGGCTCCACAAGGTTCACCCAGTGCGCGGTAAGGGAGATGTAACGACCCTGGCCGAACGCACTCGTCCAGGTGTCAGTGGTGAGGTGAACCTTGCAGGCAACGGCATTCTTCAAGCTTCGGGTTATTTTGCTGACCACATGCTCATGCAACTCAGGCACTGCAGAGCGCGTAAAGTGGTAGCGGCTGGGAACCACGTAACGTGGGATGGCCACTGACATCATGCCCTTGAAGCTGTTTGTCTCCACCACTCGATATGGCAGCATTTCGCAGGCCAGAAGCTTGGCTATGCTGGCTGTTACTGCCACAGCCCGGGGGTCATTTGCTGGCAATTTCCTCTTGCGCTCAAACATCTCCGAGACAGACAACTGAACCGTAGGGCTGCACACTGAAGGGCTGTTGGTTGTTGTGTTTGATGAACACTGGGAGACCTCAAGAGCACTACTCCGGAAAGTGACAGTGTCAGCGTCGTCTGATGTTTGTGAATGTTGTGAACCACGCAATGGCTGGGCTACTGCTGCTGCTGAGGCGGGTCTGGTGGTGAGTCTGGTGAACCCAAGGGAGGCAGTGTTGCTGGTACCCTGTCCTGTCGAGTTTGCCCACAGAGTGGGATGTTTGGATAGCATGTGGTGGCTCATGCTGGTGGTGGAGAGGTTGTTAATACTTTTCCCCCTGCTCAGGCGGGTCTTGCACACTTGCAAATCGCCATGGTAACATCCTCAGTGCAGTCTTCAAAGAAAGCCCAGACTTTGGAGCACCTGCCTTGCTGGCAATTTCTGTTTACGCCTCTTTTGCCTCTCACTTGAACTTCCACGCTTGTGGTGACTGAAATTGCGCGCCGCCTACCTTGTGGCACAAGGCGAACTCGTGCAGCAGTGGGTTCTTCAACAGACTCATCTGTGCTGCTGCTACGACGGCGATGTTCTCGTTCACAAACAAAATCTGGGTCTCTGTCCACATTGTCCATACCCGCCTCTTCCATCTCCTCAAACTCGTCATATGTCATTGTGGGGGGCCGCCGCCATGGAGTAGAGCTCCCCTGAACAACCTCTGCGCAGCTCACTCCAACGTCGTCTTAAAGATCTTCTCGGCCGACCTCCTGCAATTGCAACCCCTCCTGCCCAACTTTCTCTGGGATTTGGGTTTCAAAGTCCTCGGACTCGCCTTGTTGTATTTCAGTGCCCGGTGCATTTCCCACAGTTAATGGTTGTGAATCCGGGCACAACATTTCTGGCTGTTCCTCCATTGACCTTTCAAAGGTGGAAGTTTGTTGGCCTGGGAATAGCTCCTGCGAATACCCCATTGTGTCCTGAGGTAATTCATCGGACTGGTTATCTGGCAGTTGTGTGCGTGGTGTCGCTGCCGGTTGTGTCAGCTTTGTGCCCACTGGCTCCTTGTAACTGGCTGAGGACTCGGACCTCGTGCGTGATGTGCTGGTGCTGCTTAACCCACTGCTGGACGCTTGAGAGGTCATCCAAGTAATTTTCTGGTCCTGTTCTTTTGGATCTGTGAGGGTTGTTGTCCTGGACAACATGGGCGGTATTGAGTGGGTTTTCTTGGGTGCTCCCCTGTGGCCTGTACGTGAACCGTCAGGGGAAACACCTCTTCCCTTGCCCCTCCCTTTTTCACCGGATTTCTTCCTCATTTCACTTATCCTTAAAGTACACGCTGACTGGCAGCAGTACAGTGGCAGTACAGAAATGCTTTACAGTGGTGGGTGAGCGGTGTACCACTATTGCCAGCAGCGACACAGAGCACAATGCTATACAGTGGCGGGTGAGCGGTGTACTACTGTTCCCAGCAGACACAGAGTGGCAGTAAACACAATGCTATATAGTGTGGCTGAGCCGTGTACACACAGTGGCAGTAAACAATGCTATATAGTCTGGCTGAGCCGTGTACACAGAGTGGCAGTACACACAATGCTATATAGTCTGGCTGAGCGGTGTACACACAGTGACAGTACACACAATGCTATACAGTCTGGCTGAGCGGTGTACACAGAGTGGCAGTAAACAATGCTATATTGTCTGGCTGAGCGGTGTACACAATGCTATATAGTCTGGCTGAGCGGTGTATACAGAGTGGCAGTAAACAATGCTATATAGTCTGGCTGAGCGGTGTACACAGAGTGGCAGTACACACAATGCTATATAGTCTGGCTGAGCGGTGTACACACAGTGGCAGTACACACAATGCTATATAGTCTGGCTGAGCGGTGTACACACAGTGGCAGTACACACAATGCTATATAGTCTGGTTGAGCGGTGTACACAGAGTGGCAGTACACACAATGCTATATAGTCTGGCTGAGCGGTGTACACAGAGTGGCAGTACACACAATGCTATATAGTCTGGCTGAGCGGTGTACACAGAGTGGCAGTACACACAATGCTATATAGTCTGGCTGAGCGGTGTACACACAGTGGCAGTACACACAATGCTATATAGTCTGGCTGAGCGGTGTACACACAGTGGCAGTACACACAATTCTATATAGTCTGGCTGAGCGGTGTACACACAGTGGCAGTAAACAATGCTATATAGTCTGGCTGAGCGGTGTACACAATGCTATATAGTCTGGCTGAGCGGTGTACACAGAGTGGCAGTACACACAATGCTATATAGTCTGGCTGAGCCGTGTACACACAGTGGCAGTACACACAATGCTATATAGTCTGGCTGACTGGTGTACACACAGTGGCAGTAAACAATGCTATATAGTCTGGCTGAGTGGTGTACACACAGTGGCAGTACACACAATGCTATATAGTCTGGCTGAGCGGTGTACACACAGTGGCAGTACACACAATGCTATATAGTCTGGATGAGCGGTGTACACACAGTGGCAGTACACACAATGCTATATAGTCTGGCTGAGCCGTGTACACAGAGTGGCAGTACACACAATGCTATATAGTCTGGCTGAGCGGTGTACACAGAGTGGCAGTACACACAATGCTATATAGTCTGGCTGAGCGGTGTACACAGAGTGGCAGTACACACAATGCTATATAGTCTGGCTGAGCGGTGTACACACAGTGGCAGTACACACAATGCTATATAGTCTGGCTGAGCGGTGTACACACAGTGGCAGTACACACAATGCTATATAGTCTGGCTGAGCCGTGTACACAGAGTGGCAGTACACACAATGCTATATAGTCTGGCTGAGCGGTGTACACACAGTGACAGTACACACAATGCTATACAGTCTGGCTGAGCGGTGTACACAGAGTGGCAGTAAACAATGCTATATTGTCTGGCTGAGCGGTGTACACAATGCTATATAGTCTGGCTGAGCGGTGTATACAGAGTGGCAGTAAACAATGCTATATAGTCTGGCTGAGCGGTGTACACAGAGTGGCAGTACACACAATGCTATATAGTCTGGCTGACCGGTGTACACACAGTGGCAGTAAACAATGCTATATAGTCTGGCTGAGTGGTGTACACACAGTGGCAGTACACACAATGCTATATAGTCTGGCTGAGCGGTGTACACACAGTGGCAGTACACACAATGCTATATAGTCTGGCTGAGCGGTGTACACACAGTGGCAGTACACACAATGCTATATAATCTGGCTGAGCGGTGTACACAGAGTGGCAGTACACACAATGCTATATAGTCTGGCTGAGCGGTGTACACAGAGTGGCAGTACACACAATGCTATATAGTCTGGCTGAGCGGTGTACACAGAGTGGCAGTACACACAATGCTATATAGTCTGGCTGAGCGGTGTACACACAGTGGCAGTACACACAATGCTATATAGTCTGGCTGAGCGGTGTACACACAGTGGCAGTACACACAATGCTATATAGTCTGGCTGAGCGGTGTACACACAGTGGCAGTAAACAATGCTATATAGTCTGGCTGAGCGGTGTACACAATGCTATATAGTCTGGCTTAGCGGTGTACACAGAGTGGCAGTACACACAATGCTATATAGTCTGGCTGAGCCGTGTACACACAGTGGCAGTACACACAATGCTATATAGTCTGGCTGAGCGGTGTACACACAGTGGCAGTACACACAATGCTATATAGTCTGGCTGAGCGGTGTACACAGAGTGGCAGTACACACAATGCTATATAGTCTGGCTGAGCGGTGTACACAGAATGGCAGTGCACACAATGCTATATAGTCTGGCTGAGCGGTGTACACAGAGTGGCAGTAAACAATGCTATATAGTCTGGCTGAGCGGTGTACACAATGCTATATAGTCTGGCTGAGCAGTGTATACAGAGTGGCAGTAAACAATGCTATATAGTCTGGGTGAGCAGTGTACACAGAGTGGCAGTACACACAATGCTATATAGTCTGGCTGAGCGGTGTACACAGAGTGGCAGTACACACAATGCTATATAGTCTGGCTGAGCCGTGTACACACAGTGGCAGTAAACAATGCTATATAGTCTGGCTGAGCGGTGTACACAGAGTGGCAGTAAACAATGCTATATAGTCTGGCTGAGCGGTGTACACAGAGTGGCAGTACACACAATGCTATATAGTCTGGCTGAGCGGTGTACACAGAGTGGCAGTAAACAATGCTATATAGTCTGGCTGAGCGGTGTACACACAGTGGCAGTACACACAATCCTATATAGTCTGGCTGAGCCGTGTACACACAGTGGCAGTAAACAATGCTATATAGTCTGGCTGAGCAGTGTACACAGAGTGGCAGTACACACAATGCTATATAGTCTGGCTGAGCGGTGTACACACAGTGGCAGTACACACAATGCTATATAGTCTGGCTGAGCGGTGTACACAGAGTGGCAGTACACACAATGCTATATAGTCTGGCTGAGCGGTGTACACAGAGTGGCAGTAAACAATGCTATATAGTCTGGCTGAGCGGTTTACACATTGCTATATAGTCTGGCTGAGCGGTGTATACAGAGTGGCAGTAAACAATGCTATATAGTCTGGCTGAGCGGTGTACACAGAGTGGCAGTACACACAATGCTATATAGTCTGGCTGAGCGGTGTACACAGAGTGGCAGTACACACAATCCTATATAGTCTGGCTGAGCGGTGTACACACAGTGGCAGTACACACAATGCTATATAGTCTGGCTGAGCGGTGTACACAGAGTGGCAGTAAACAATGCTATATAGTCTGGCTAAGCGGTGTACACAGAGTGACAGTACACACAATGCTATATAGTCTGGCTGAGCCGTGTACACACAGTGGCAGTAAACAATGCTATATATAGCGTGGCTGAGCGAGGTACACAGTGGCAGTACACACAATACTATATAGTGTTGCTGAGCGAGCGGTGTACTACTGTTCCCAGCAGCGACACACAATGACTAGGGGGACCCTGGCTAGCGTGGCTGGAGCGCTAACTACCCTGCCTGCCTACCCAAAGCTAAACCCACAGACAAATGGCGGAGATATGACATGGTTCGGGTATTTATTTACCCGAACCACGTGACCGTTCGGCCAATCAGAGCGCGTTCGGGCCGAACCACGTGACTCGTTCGGCCAATCAGAGCGCGTTCGCGGTCCGAACCACGTGACCCGTTCGGCCAATCACAGCGCTAGCCGAACGTTCGGGGAACGTTCGGCCATGCGCTCTTAGTTCGGCCATGTGGCCGAACGGTTTGGCCGAGCACCATCAGGTGTTCGGCCGAACTCGAACATCACCCGAACAGGGTGATGTTCTGCAGAACCCGAACAGTGGCGAACACTGTTCGCCCAAAACTAGTTACTAGACATCTTCATCTCAGATGGTGGAGGTATTGTGTTTGCATACATGGTTGCTTGAATACTGAGTTCTATTCTGTATACTGAAGGTTTCTTTTCCAGCTGGATGATTGGATGGTGTGTGTGTTTCAGACTTCTGACACCATGTTTCTGTTAGTTCAATAATGCAGAGAAGGTGCAGATTGCAAATCAACTCAGAGCTGCTTTATTCATGCTGCTAGTCTTGTAAGAAGCAAAGAGGTTACAACAACAAAGTACTTCCTGTGATGACATCTATAAACATTTCCTGTGATAATATCTAGTCTGCCACTAGGTGGCAGCATAACCCCTTAACAGCAAGTAACTTTTTGATGGGAAATGACATGGTGTCTCCCAAAAGATAATAAGACAATGTACAAGAGGCATTTTTGAGCAAAAAAAAAATATTCATACCCTTCACAAACTGTCACAGTCTGTGGGAAAATCCAAAGTTCTATACCATTCCAAATAGTCCAAGTTTTTCTAAAGCATCCCTAATTACCCTGATTAATTGGGAACAGCTGTTTTTTTAACGAACTCAATAGCCGAAAAACAGCAGCTCTCTGCAGTTGGTTTGAGAACTGTCATGGCTAAGACAAAGGAGCTTAGTGAGGAGTTGACCTGCAACTGTGCATTGTGGCTGCTCACAAGTCAGAAAAGAGTTACTAGGCCCTTTATAAATGTTTTCAAGTTCCAGTGGCTACAGTGCAAAGTATTATTAAAAAATACAAGATGTTCCGCATTGTGACAAATCTTAGAGGATGTGGTCGGGAAGCTAAAAGTGACACCTGTGCTGGCCAGGAGGATAGTGAGAGAGGTGAAAAAGAATCCAAGGATCACCACCAAGGCCATCCTGATTCCTGGTGTATCTGGGCTCTTCTGGTGGCAATGTCTCAATCCAACGGACACTGCACACTGCTGGGTTCCACGGATTCAGACAAAGGAGGATGCCACTTCTCCAGATAAGGCACACAAAAGCTCGCTTGGCCCTTGCAAATGCTCATCTGGACAAAAAGAAGACTTCTGGTCTTCTGTGTTATGGTCAGATGAAATAAAAATTACTTTGTTTGGTCACAATGATGTTTCATTCATTTAGCATAAAAAGGGGCAAGCCTTAAACCCAAAGAACACCATCCCCACTGTCAAACATGGTGGTGGGAACCTAGCGCTTTGGGGGTGTTTTTCAGCGAATGGACCAGAGAACCTAACTACAGTAAATGACACCATGAAAAAAGAGCAATACCTGAGGATTCTCAACGACAACATCAGGCAGCCTGCAGAGAAACTTGGCCTTGGGCACCAGTGGACATTTCAGCATGACAATGACCCAAAACGCACAGCAAAAGTGGTAAAGAAATGGTTAGCAGACAACAACAGCTACGTTTTGGAGTGGTCCAGCCAGACTCCTGACTCAAATCCAATTGAGAATCTGTAAAGAGAGCTAAAGATCAGGTTGAGGGCAAGAAGACCCTCCAACCTGAAAGATTTGGAGCTCATTGCTAAAGATGAATGGGCAAAAATACTTGTGGAGACATGCAAAAAGCTGATCTGCAATTATTGGAAGCTATTTGATTGCTGTATTAGCCAATGAAGGCTTTTCAATTGATTATTAAGAAGGTTATGAATAATTTTGGACTGTACACTTTTTGCTTTAATGTAAATAAGAGCTGAGATATTTTTTTCCCCCCACAATAATGCCTCTTGTACATTGTCCTACTATATTTTGGGAGACACCTATGTAATTTCCCTTCAAAAAATTACTTGCTGGTTGAATTAAAGTAACTTTAAGTAAAATTCAATCTATTCAGAAATGTTACACAAACAATGCCTTGTTACAAACACACAATGGGCGTGATTCACAAAGCGGTGCAAACTTTTGCGCGCGCAAAGTGCCGCGATTCGCGCGATCGCGGACTTTTGCGCGCGCAATTTGCCGCAAAAGTCCGCGATCGCGCGAATCGCGGCACTTTGCGCTCGCAAAAGTCCGCGAAAAAGTTTGCACCGCTTTGTGAATCAGGCCCAATATCTCACAACAATGTAATTTTGGACACAAAGGTTTATAAAGGCTCAGATTCATGACTTGTTGTCCTATGGCTTCATCCAAATCTTTATGATATTAGAGAATGCAGCAGAGATTTAGAGAAAATACTGTACATATGAAGCTTCCTAATGTACACAGATCTTTTATTCAGCCTGTCAAATAAGGAAGCGTGAAATGTGTTTTTCAAATTAACAAACCATCTCTGAGATTTTTTTTATATATATGTGTATGTATATATATATATATATATATATAGAGAGAGAGAGAGAGAGAGAGAGAGAGAGAGAGAGAGAGAGAGAGATATGTGTATGTATAAATATATATATATATATATATATATAGAGAGAGAGAGAGAGAGAGAGAGAGAGAGAGAGAGAGAGAGAGAGAGAGAGAGAGAGAGAGATAGAGATATATATATATATATATAGATATATATATATATATAGATAGATATATATATATATATATAGATTAAAGACGAGATATGCATAATATATGATAAAATCCCACTCTAACATTAATTATGTATGAAATGTTTACACCAAATTAAATTTCTTCCCTCTGCTATAACAATTTAATTTGCAAGGAAATTGGAAAATTCTCTGTCTCTTGAAAAATGTTCATGCCCAGGAAGGAAAGTAAAGCTACTCTGCAAAAAAGGATTACGAAAAAGATTCAACCAACTTCACTTTTCACATGAACTCCTTATGCTTGTGTATTCAACAGTCTACCTTGCCTTTGTGTGCAAAACAAATTTCCAAAGAAAATGTATGTTTTTACTGCAGTCATCCTTGTGCATCTGCAGTGGGAATGTGCTATATCAGTCACAAAGTTATTGCACACCTGTATCTAACTGTTCATTGAATGAGACTCCAACCAGAGTCACAAATCAGTCCTGCCTCTTAAAGTGAACCCAAGGTGAAAATAAACTGATACGATAAACAATTAAATGTATCCTCTTAACCACTTAAGCCCAACTGGATGAACATTCTCATCCAGTTGGGCAGCGCGCACTCCTGCGGGCTGCGCACGCTCCCGCCACTGACCGTTAGCCCAGCGATCTATGAAAGGGATTATAGATCCCTTTCATTGATCGAAGCCCCCCGCAGAAAAGCCAACAGCGTCTCATGAGACACTGCGATTTTTCTGAGTTTCAAAAAGTTCCCCATCTTCATTCTTCTTCCTGGAAGTGTACGATCACACTTCCAGGACTTTTTCACTGTGGCCAAATAGTAAAACTACACACACATCCATTTTTTAATAAATACATTTTTTTACATTTATAATTTGCTGTTTACCTCCCACACCAAAAATTACCCACATACAATTTTTCACACAAAAAATATAAAAATTACAATAAAAAAAACAAACACATAAATAGTTACCTAAGGGTCTGAACTTTTTAAATAAGCGTTTCAAAGGAGTATATTAATATAATTTTTTAAATTATGGGCTTGTAAATATTATTATTATAATTATTATTATTCAGCAGTGGTGCTCTGGGAGACATCTCAAGCTCACTCCAACCTGAATTATCGCAAATTCTTTCTGTTTTAGGAAAGCAAACTTTTGTTGGGCTTGTAAATAGTGATGGGCGCAAATTGAATGCACCTTTATTTCCAAATAAAATATCGGCGCCATATATTGTGATAGGGACATAATTTAAATGGTGTAATAAGCGGGACAAATGGGCAAAACAAAAAAAATTCATGGGTTTTAATTACGGTAGCATGTATTAATTTTAAACTATAATGGCCAAAAACTGAGAAATAATTTTTTTTTCCATTTCTTTCTTAATATTCCTGTTAAAATGGATTTAGAATAAAATAATTCGGGGCGCATGCGTGGCACGGTGTGATGCGGAAGCAAACTCCGTGAGCTCCGATCACAGCAGGGACCCGATGCAGCTTTTCTCCTGAACGGCGCAACGGAAAGAAGAAAGCCCGACATCAGCAAGCGTGGGAAGATCCCCTGCACACTCCGTATGCCAACAGACAAGAAAAGAAAGAAGGCACCGGTTGTAAGAGCCATTTCTTCAGGCCACGAGTCCCATCTGCAGCCAAGATGGCCACCAGCAAACAGCCCGAGAAACACTCCGAGACCCAGACGCAGGCTACGGCTGAAGGAGGAGGAGGAGTACACCGCACAGATTTCTCACTAAAAGACATATCAGACCTCCTAGCAGATCTAAAGAGCTCCTTCCAGGCTGAAATAAGAGCAGCTGTTTCCACTCTGTCAGCGCAAATAGACAAGCTGGGGGAAAGGACGAGCAAGCTGGAATACCGCATAGACGAGGCTGCAGATCTCCTAACAGGTATAGAGTTGGGCCGAACCTCCGGAAGGTTCGGTTCGCGTTAAAGTTCGCGAACCGCAATAGACTTCAATGGGGATGCGAACTTTGAAAAAAAAAATAATGCTGGCCACAAAAGTGATGGAAAAGATGTTTCAAGGGGTCTAACACCTGGAGGGGGGCATGGCGGAGTGGGATACACGCCAAAAGTCCCCGGGAAAAATCTGGATTTGACGCAAAGCAGCGTTTTAAGGGCAGAAATCACATTGAATGCTAAATGACAGGCCTAAAGTGCTTTAAAACATCTTGCATGTGTATACATCAATCAGGTAGTGTAATTAAGGTACTGCTTCACACTGACACACCAAACTCACTGTGTAACGCACCGCAAACAGCTGTTTGTGTAGTGACGGCAGTGGCGGGTTCACTGAACAGGAATACAGTGGTGGGTTCACAGAACAGGTATGCAGTGGCAGGTTCACTGAACAGGTATACAGTGGCGGGTTCACTGAACACAACAAGTATGCAGTGGCGGGTTCACAGAACAGGTATGCAGTGGCAGGTTCACTGAACAGGTATACAGTGGCGGGTTCACTGAACAGAACAGGTATGCAGTGGCAGGTTCACTGAACAGGTATGCAGTGGTGGGTTCACAGAACAGGTATGCAGTGGTGGGTTCACAGAACAGGTATGCAGTGGTGGGTTCACAGTACAGGTATGCAGTGGTGGGTTCTCAGAACAGGTATGCAGTGGCAGGTTCACTGAACAGGTATGCAGTGGTGGGTTCACAGAACAGGTATGCAGTGGTGGGTTCACAGAACAGGTATGCAGTGGTGGGTTCACAGAACAGGTATGCAGTGGTGGGTTCACAGTACAGGTATGCAGTGGTGGGTTCACAGAACAGGTATGCAGTGGTGGGTTAACAGAACAGGTATGCAGTGGTGGGTTCACAGAACAGGTATGCAGTGGTGGGTTCACAGAACAGGTATGCAGTGGTGGGTTCACAGAACAGGTATGCAGTGGCAGGTTCACTGAACAGAACAGGTATGCAGCCAGGAACAAGCTTAGCCTAACTAATCTTTCCCTATGAGAGACAGTCTGCAGCAGCTCGCCCTACTCTCACTAACGCAGGCACACGAGTGAACGTAATGGCCGCCGCTGCATGCCTTTTATAAGGGGGGGAGTAGCTCCAGGGGCTAGTGTAGCCTAATTGGCTACACTGGGCCTGCTGACTGTGATGTAGAGGGTCAAAGTTGACCCTCATGGTGCATTATGGGCGAACCGAACTTCCGCAAAAGTTCGCCTGCGGGACGCGAACCACTGAAGTTCGCATGGAACCGTTCGCAGGCGAACCGTTCGGCCCAACTCTAAACAGGTATTCAAAGTCATAATGCTGAACAAGATGAGCGCTTGGATACTAATGAGAGCAAGCTAGAAGATTTAGATAATAGGGGCAGAAGGAACAACTTGAAGATCAGAGCAGTCCCTGAATCTGTCACAGATATTAAAAGCTTTGCAGCAGCACTATTTAATGCACTTGTACCTGACTGCCCGGATGAGTTGCAGAGATTCGACAGGATCCATAGAGCGCTGAAAGCCCCAAAGAATCCTAACTGATCTAGAGACATAATCCTCAAGATGCATTATTCTGAGGCCAAAGAAAGTATAATCAAAGCTGCAAGAAATTTGGGACCTAATGGGATAGGAGAATTTAAAGTACAGATATTTCCTGATCTCTCACCTTTGACCCTAGCTAAAAGGAAATCCCTAAAGCCAGTCGCATCTGCAATACAGAAAAGAGCAGTCTTGTACAGATGGACCTTCCCTTTTGGGTTATCCTTCAACCTGGGACCTAAAAAATACATGGTACATACCCTGCAGGAGGGGCTCCGAGCATTGAAAGAAAATGGAATCACGGAAGTGATAGAAGAATCTCCTATGGACTCAACCAATAAATCGAAGAGAATGCAGAGAGAATGGCAAGAAGTGCAGTATTCGTCCAGTAAGATAAGCAGGGACACACATCTGACACCTTCTAAGATTCCAAGGGCTCCTAGATCGGGAATCGAAGACAAATAAACATCAAGTCAACACAGTTTTTACCCGGAAAGGAAGTATGGTTAAGACTGTTCCCACGACACATTGTCATATAGCATTTTTCAAGGGCTTATAATAACCGAACTATTTAGAGATCTCAATACTGACCATATTCTGTCCTATTAGCAACAGTATGCGGTTCATGACTTATCGAACAATTTATCAATATCTGGTCCAACCTGTGTGAATTGCTTCCCCAATTCTATTTTCTCCCAATGAGGAAGAACCGTTCTCCAGAACTAATATGTTCTAAGTATACGCACCTACCCTATGTGGGTTTGTTTTTGTTCCACTTTGTGCATAGTTTAGTAGGTACAAATTTCTACATATGTAAATTTTATACTAACTGTTATTTCATCAACAAAGATTACCTTTGCATTAGGATTGTTATAATAGACACTAACTATATACATATTTAAAAGTGACCAAGTACCCTTGGGTTTTGATGCACAGCGGGAATTGTATTTTTACATAACTTCCAAAAGGGGTTTTAGGATGAGGAGTCACAGCAATAGATCTCAACTGTCCCCGCAGTATGAAAGTAATTTCACATAACGCCCAGGGCCTTAAAGAGGATCTGTAACATGAAAAGATCCCCTGGGGGGTACTCACCTCGGGTGGGGGAAGCCTCCGGATCCTAATGAGGCTTCCCACGCCGTCCTCCATCCGTCAGGGGTCTCGCTGCAGCCCTCCGTGGAGTCCGTGCAGCGGTGACGTCAATATTTACCTTCCTGGCTCCTGCGCAGGCGCTCTGACGGCTGTCGGCTCCGAACTACACGGAAATACCCGATCGCCGTCGGGTCTGCTCTACTGCGCAGGCGCAAGTTTCCAGCGCCTGCGCAGTAGAGCGGACCTGACTGAGATCGGGTATTTCCGTGTAGTTCGTAACGGAAAGCCGCCACAGCGCCCCTGCTGGAGCCAGCAAAGGTAAATATTGAACTGACAGTCAGCACAGTCGCCGGCTGTTCGGAGGGCTGCGGCGAGACCCCCGTGGGACAGAGGACGGCGTGGGAAGCCTCATTAGGATCCGGAGGCTTCCCCCACCCGAGGTGAGTACCCCCCAGGGGATCTTTTTAGTGTTACAGAGTCTCTTTAACTGCCCAATGAAGAGAGCTAAATGTCTGAAGTTTTATAAGGCTAACCGCCCAGATATAATCCTGATCCAGGAAACTCATTTTACAAAAACTTCATACCCAAAATTTATGCATAAGGAATATCCAAATTTTTATTTATCCAGTAATTCTAAATAAAAAAAGAATGGTGTTGCTGTCCTATTCCATCATAAGACCCCTTTTTTCTTGCATCAAAAGATATCTGATAAAGAAGGTTGATACATAATTTTAGAAGGAGTCCTAGCTGGCTCTCCGATTATTATAGTAAATATATATGCACCTTCAACCAAAAATGGGTCCTTTTACAGAGAAATACTAAATAAACTACATGATTTTGAAAATAGGGATATAATCATAGGGGGGGAAATGAATCTAGTGGTTAACCCAGCAATTGACCATCAAGCCGCATCAAAAAATAGTAATAGATCTCCACCCCCTAAATCGTTTATCAGACTGCTTAAAGAACTAAACCTAACAGACTCCTGGAGGGAAGTGCACCCAAAGAAAAAAGATTTTTCTTTTTTCTCACACCCGCATCTCAGTTCTTCTAGAATTGACTACATCTTCTCTTCAAAAATGTATACCTCCAGAATTACTGATTCCAAATTTATCCACTCCGCTCCCTCGGATCATTCGGCCCTCGTTACAACATTCAACGCCTTACATAAGGCTCCCAGTACCCCAAGATGGAGAGTCCCACCCTTTATCCTAACCAATGCCAAAGCAACAGAAACAATTTCCACTTTGCTCAGAGAATACTTTCAATTAAACAACCCAGAAGATACAACAATCAGTGCATGGTGGGAGGCCCATAAGGCATTCATAAGGGGACACTTTATCAGCCTGACTAAATCGATGAAAAAGGATAGAATGGCTAATAAGGTGTCCCTGGAACAAAGACTGCACACTCTGTGGGAAACGTATCACACTAATATGTCAATGGCAACCTTAAAACAAATACAATATCTAAGAGAACAACTCGACACAATCAATACAGAAGAGGTTGCGAGATTATTCAGATGGCTGGGGCATAATAGATACTACTTGGCAAATAAAGCTAATACTAAACTTGCCAGAATTTTAGCAGGGAAATCAAGAGCAAGCAAATTTTGCCCTTTTAAACTTCCAGGAGGGGGGGGGGGGGGTAACCCACAACCCGAACAAAATAGTAAACTTATTTAGAGAGTTCTACTCTAGACTATATACCAATAACAAATCCTCCACACCAGAAGCAATAAATAAGTTCCTAGGACAAATAAATCTACCGCACTTGACCCAACAGCAGATAGACTTAATTAATGCTCCCTTCACTTTAACAGAAGTATTAAACTCAATAAAGCACCTCAAGCCTATGAAAGCCCCAAGCCCAGATGGCCTTACAGGCCAGTACTATAAGACATTCAAGGACACCATTGCCCCACAATTACTAATCTACTTATCTTCAGTCAGAGAAGGAATACCTATCTCACATTCATCTAACAATGCCACCATTACAGTTATTCCTAAGGAAGGAAGAGATCAAACATTATGTAAAAATTACAGACCCATATCGCTCATAAACATTGATCATAAGATATTGACTAAAATATTAGCAGATAGAATTAATACCTTCCTTCCCTATCTGATCAAATCGGATCAAGTAGGCTTTGTTAAATCCAGACAAGGTACAGACAACATTAGGAAGATTTGCAACCTCACTCATGCCGCAAATCACAAAGGCCTTCCTATGGTACTCTTAGCAGTAGACATAGAGAAGGCCTTTGACTCCTTAAACTGGAACTTCCTGTACGCGGTTCTTGAACAATTCGGCTTTACCGGTCCCTTTCTTTCCATACTAAATAATTTATATTCCAATCCTTCAGCATCGATTTTATACTCTGGTTGCTTTTCAGAACCCTTTTCTATATTCAGAGGAACGAGACAAGGATGCCCCTTGTCACCAGCCTTATTTGTTCTCGCCTTTGAAACCTTATTGGAGGCTATCAGAATACACCCCTCGATTAAAGGCATCCAGATTTGAACACAAGAATATAAGTGCCTTTGCAGACGACTTACTCCTGACTATAACTCAACCTATTACTTCACTACCTAATGTTTTAAATTTATTAAAAACATTTGGATTAGCCTCGGGGCTGAAAGGCAACCAGGAAAAAAACAAGGCTCTACCCATACAATTCACCCTCCAGCTAGATAACTCACTTAAGGGACAGTTTCAGTTCACATGGCAAGCACAAAGCCTAAAATATTTAGGGATTCAGATATCTAAATCAGTCAAGAATCTTTATGAACTAAACTATCCTCCTCTCCTCAAAAAACTAAAGAAAAAAATACAGGAGTGGGATAACCTAAGAATCTCTTGGACGGGTAGAATAACCTCTATTAAGATGATAACTCTGCCTAAGTTACTTTATTAATTCAGATCCTTGCCGATTGAGATACCTTCCGCACAATTGCGTAGTCTACAAAAGGATATTTTCAAGTTTATATGGAAGAAACAGAAACCCAGAATAGCCCAACATATAATGTACAGACACAGGTTAGAGGGAGGATTAGGAGTCCCCAATATATTGAAGTTCTTTCAAGCCACTAGAATCTCACAACTATTGAGCACGGTTTTCAAAACCCATTCCTCTCAATGGAGGGAAATAGAAAATCACTACATAGCTCCCTTTAAAATCCAAGACTTAGTATGGATAAAAGACTCTATAGATATCATAAGAAAAGGAAACAACACCATAACAACTACTGCATTTAAAGTTTAGAATTCCTTAAGATTTAAATATAAGCTCTCCTCCACACAATCCCCGTTAGCAACCATTACAGGTAACCCCGAATTCACCCCAGGACTCCAACCTAAAGATTAAGTGGTGGACAGAAAATGGGTTAATTAGATTCTATGATGTAATGTAGAGAGGGCTAGATAAAAGGTCCTGCAGAACTCCCACCAGCAGAAGTTTTTCGTTCGATCCAAATCAAACATTTTATCATACAAAATTGGCCTTCTAAAGGTGATCCTACTGTGAACCAACTAGAGAAACAGATAGCTCGGAAGGGAGAGATCACAAAATCAATTTCCTCTATATATAAATTGATTACATCTCCCACAGGAGGTAACATTAGGGCAGCCTACCAGAAAGCCTGGAATAAGGACTTGGGATATGAGATATCATAGGATCAATGGGACAGAATCTGGAAGAAAACAGCTAAATGTTCTAATAACATTTCGTTAACTGAAACTTCACTGAAAGTCATGTTCCGCTCATATCTCACTCCCATAAGAATTAATAAATATAATAAATCAATTCCGAACACGTTTCAGAGGCTGTACAGATCCAGGAAACTTTTATCACACCTGGTGGACGTGCTCCATAGTACAGCATCTGTGGGCAAGAATATCCTCACTTACAATGGAACTATGGCAAAAGCCTATTATTTTGACACCTCTGATTGCATTATTAAATAGTGACATTCCTAACCTAACCTACCAAGAAAATACTCTCCTTACTAAAATTCTAGTAGCTACCAGATCACACATAGCACAAAATTGGTTATCAAAAATGTTCAATTGGGAGAAAGTCATACAAAAAATAAACTCTATCTGCTTAAATTAATTCCTGGTATGCTTGACTAAAGGAGATACCCACCCCTTTTTCTCAATATGGTCACCCTGGTTAAAATCGCCCTATGGTAATCATCTACAGGGTACTTTAAACACTCATTATAACTAACAGAGTTGGTTAACTCGGCCCAAGGAAAAGAATAGGATACTACTAAAGTAAGCTTACTAAGAGGTAATCCCCTATATGATACAGTGTTGTAGGAGATCTATATATATCTCTCCTCAATTCTATGATTTAAAATTCAATCTATTCAATTTATACTATATCTATGCTGTTATTTAGTTGTTCTTTATGTTAAGTTCCATAATACCCAAAATCGGTTCCCAGACACCTGGGAGGAAAACAATCTGTCACATTAAGATCTAAGTCACATATATTTGTATAACCTGACAGAAAGATATGTGATACTATCTTGTATGTTGATTGATGTTAATAATTGTTAAATATAGGTACACACTGATGTATGTAATGAATATTATTTTTCTTTCAATAAACCTTTTCTGAAAGTAAAAAAAGAATAAAATAATTCTTAGCAAAATGTATCACCCAAAGAAAGCTTAATTGGTGGTGGAAAAAACAAGATATAGACCAATTCATGGTGATGAGTAATGATAAAATTATTGGAAAATGAATGGGAGGTGAAAGTTGCTCTGATGCAAAAAATAATCAACCCTTCAGCTTAAAGGGACTCCGAGCAGTGCAGAAACTATGGAAAGATGCATATCATTTTAAAGCTCTCTTTCTCCTCTTTCCAATGATATATAAACCACCGCCCTACGCCTTTTAATTTTTGCTATTTTTGTGATTGACATTGCCGCGGCTTCGATCACGAAAATAGAGAAAACTAAAAGGCGTAGGGTGACGATTTAGGTGGCGTCAGAAAGAGGAGAAAGAGAGCTTTAAATGATGTCCATCTTTCCATAGTTACCTTGTATTACACAGGACGACTTTTTCTCAAAGTCAGCAGCTCCATTCAGCAGAAAGAGAGCTTTAAAATGATGTCCATCTTTCCATAGTTACCTTGTATTACACAGGGCGACTTTTTCTCAAAGTCAGCAGCTCCATTCAGCAGAATGGAGCTGCTGACTTTAGGAAAAAGTCGCCCTGTGTAATACAAGGTAACTATGGGAAGATGGACATCATTTTAAAGCTCTCTTTCTCTTCTTTCTGACGACCCTAAATCGTCACCCTACTCCTTTTAGTTTTCAGTGTTTTCGCGATCGAAGTCGCGGCCGTGGCAATTTCAATTGCGAAAATAGAGAAAACTAAAAGGTGTAGGGCGGTGGTTTATATATCATATATATCATTGGAAAGAGGAGAAAGAGATCTTTAAAATGATATTCATCTTTCCAGTTTCTGCACTGCTCAGAGTCCCTTTAAGTGGTTAAAGGAATACTTAAGGCAAAAAAAAAAGACATTTACTCACCTGGGGCATCCCTCAGCCCCCCGAAGCTGGATGGTGCCCTCGCAGCCCCGCTCCGATCGTCCTGTCCCCGCCGGCGGCTACTTCCGGTTCGGCGACAGCCGCCGACAGGCTGGGAACGCGGCTGATTTTCCGCGTTCCCAGCCGCTGCTATCACCCTCTATGCTGCTATAGCGTCTATATAGACGTCTATATAGACGCTATAGCAGCATAGAGGGTGATAGCAGCGGCTGGGAACGCGGAAAATCAGCCGCGTCCCAGCCTGTCGGCGTTTGTCGCCGAACCGGAAGTAGCCGCAGGCGGGGACAGGACGATCGGAGCGGGCTGCGAGGGCACCATCCAGCTTCGGGGGGCTGAGTTATGCTCCAGGTGAGTAAATGTCATTTTTTTTTTTTTGCCTTAAGTATTCCTTTAAGGTGCGTCTGATCTCTTCAAACGACGAGTCATCAGACCGCGGGGCGGCCGTTCTGACGAAAGTTTCCCCATGTGTACAGTCTGTCAGCAGGCTGATAAGGCTGGTTTTGACTGATCTGCTTGCCGTGTGCACATGCCTTTACTCCTAAAAATGACTTTTTCAAGTATCCATGGTTTTCTTTTATATTTAAACATTTACAAAGTAGTTTGAATGTTTTATTGCCTCTAATCAGTTGCAGCCTATGAAGTGTCCCAGAGTTAAAATACATGGACTATTGACCTTTTTCTATTTGTCAAAATAGTTTTTCTAGGTTTAGCAGCAGTGGGGGCTCTACATTGGTGCTAGCTGGGGCACTGCCCCTCCTTCAGGGATTGCTTACCCCGAGTGCCCCAAGCTCAATAACATACTATTTCCAGGTTCCAGAAGGGTGCACTGAATAGGATAGGTCAGAGATGGCTCTTCAACCAGGCAAAACAAGCGCCTGCTTAGGGCCCTATTCAGGGTCTAAGGGGCCCCTACAGCATGTAATTTGTTGTGCGTTACTGCCTGCTGCTGCTGCTGTAGCTAAGGGGCCCCAGCATGTGATCATCGGGCAGCGGATCGATTCTTTTACCAGACTGCCTGCAGCAGCGGCAGCGGCGATCAGTTTCCAAAAGTCCGAGCATTGCCGTTACCATGGTAACGAGACACTCTCCGCTGTGGCCCACACCATCTGACTTTAGTCAGCGTGCTCATTTCACTCTGGCTGGGAGATGCTGCTGACATCATTGACTCTTCCCCTCCCTCCTACTGAAGTTTAATAGTGCCTCTGGCTTTGGGCTCATTGTGACAGCACAGGCCAGGCACCATAGTAGTAAGTACTAGTACAGGACTCTGGTTATGTGAACCAGTCATCGGTTGTTAGGTGCAGCGATCACTCTGCATCATCCCCCTCCTGCCAGCAGCTATAACACTGCTCTTGGCTTCTCTCAATGCATGTCAGAGGCAAAGCTGGGATGGCCTGGGACGCATAGAACGAGCAGTGTCATAGATGCTAGTTGCTGCAGAATGATTACAAGATTTTTTTACATTATAAGAGCCAATCAGCAGCCGGAGAGGATCAGTCTGTGCCTGGCGTGTTCGCAGGATGGATGATTCCTTAGTGGCAGCACTGTGCACTAGAGATGGGAAGTTCGGATCTTTTCAATGATCCGGATGATTCGAATCGGATCATTGAAGAGATCCGGATCTTTGATCCGAATCTCGGATCATTTTACTACCGGAAGCATTCGGGGGTGAAATGAACAGCAGGACAGGTCTGTGGACAGGAGAAGGGGAGGGGGGTGGACACACAGAGAAGGGGAGAAGATGGACAGAGGGCAGGGAGTGGACAGAGATGGGAGGAGGGACGAGCAGAGAGCAGAAATGTTTGCACGTAATACCCACATGCTGCAATCATATGCTTTATATATATTTCACCTATATGTTCATCTGTACACTTTGAAAGAAAAGGTCGCACAGTGAAAGAAAGCATTCCCAGAAGTGAAGTGCAGCTGTTTAGTGCCGAGTGCAGGAGGATCATATTGCCTTTCAATCACACTGTCTGCAAAGTTACTGAGCTGTGCTGAGCCAAAAGTTTCCAATGTGATCACTGTGCAGCACTACGGAACAGACAGCCTGTAATGAGCAGCACGTTATAGCCAGTATGTGTGCTCTACACATATCTGGCAGTGGCACCCATGTCCCCTCTCTCTCATCTACCTGTGGCTGCAAGGCTGGCTCCCCTCCAACTCAGCGATCCATCCCTGCTCTGCTTCCAGGACCCCGCTGCCCGCTGAGAGGGGGCGTGTCGCTCCTGGCCCCGCCCCTTTTGTGATCCGAATCACTCATTTTGATGATTCAGATGATCGACTCATAAAATAGATTCGGATCAAAGATCCGAATCGTTCATGATCCGGACAACACTACTGTGCACACTCATTCTCCTGCTAGTACTGTGTGTGCGTGTGAGAGGGAAGGGAATACAGGAGAGCTGCTGTCTGCACGATGGGTAGCTGGAATGTCAGAGTAATGTCTGATCCTGTTTCTGGTCATTGAACACCACGCTTCAACAGTCCAGGGTCAAATGTCACAAGGTGCTGGGAACATGCATCAGTACAGAGGCATGGCTGAGCTGCAGCTGCTGGAGAGCACTACAGGACAGTTTATGCTAGCATCTCAGGTAATTTGTGTGTTGTCCAGTACTGAGACGCTGACAGTCCCACCTGCTAGATCTCTATAGGTTACTACTTCAGTTCTCATGATTACAATGAGTAGCCCTGTTCCACTATGTTTGAAACTGTGCCTAGTTAAATTTGGTGTGAGAAGAGGCATTACACTACTATTTCCAGCTTTGTAATGTTATATTTGGCTGGCTATTTTATGTTTATTTCCCTTTGTTCCTTAGTTTAACCCCAACAATTTTCCCGTAATACAAATTCCTGATCTACACCTAACCTTACCACCCTGCCTAACATAATCCCCTCTCTAACGGCTGACCTTATCATTCTAATGTAATTCTCTTTCTGTCTCTCATGCTATAAATACATGCAGAGAGGTTAGTGTACTGTCTATAAAGGTATATCTTCTCATCTACAAATGACTCTTCTTGGGTGGAAATCAGTCATTGCAGTCAGCCATAGTGGATTTATTTGGCTTATTGCTATTGCAATCTTCAAAAAGATGCCTTCTACTCCTCTTCTCTTTATAATACATGTTACTTAGCACAAAGCCAAACAAGTATGTATATGTACAATGCAATATCAGCTAAATAAATCCACTACGGCTGACTACACCGAATGCTTTCCACCCAAGCAGGGTCGGTTGTAGATGAGTTTGCTGGCATAATGCCACCTGAAGCAATCATGAAACACTATTTTGAGTGACAGAACTTTAATGTCTATGTCTGTATTTGCTTGAGAAACAAAATAGGTATGTAGGATTGGGGGGGTGGGGGCAATATGGTTACCCTGCCTAGGACCCCATTTGGCCTTAATCTGGCTCTGGGATAGGTTCTGTAAAAACTCTCCATGCCAGCTTGAGTCAATGTAGGGGTGAACTAAACAAAGGGTTTTACCTGCCATAAACTTAGCCTAAAATGATTTTCAATGGCATTTTTGCGCAAAAGTGGAATTTAACATCATTTTCACAAAAATGAATGCAAAAAGCATATGGGCATTTTTGCTCAACGCTCATCACTAGAAATGGCCTGAACTGTTCGCAGGCGAATCTCTATGGGGGCAGTATTACTTCCCGAGTCGCTATGACCCGGAGTAGTACGGCTGCGCAGGCCCGGCGGTGCGCGTCTTTGATTGCGCATGAGCGTGATGTCACTCATGACGTCACACACATGCGCAGAAAGTGCCCGGCAACAGGAGCGCGATCTAAGACGCGCACCGCCGGGCCAGCCCAGCCATACTACTCCGGGTCATAGCGACCTGGAAGTAGTACAAGTGAGGAGTTCACCGGTGAACGGTTCGGGAACCATTCGACGACATCTCTACTCATCACTGGTGATCTGTAACAGAGTAGAAGCTTGCTAGTGAGAAAAGATTGAAACATGTTAGCCAAGCCCATCTGTAGACTGTTCAAATGATGCCGCTAGAATAAAAGAAAGGTTAGCTACAATCTGCTCTGCTCCAAAGCTTATGAGTTCTGCTTGTGATGATCACAATTGGTTTCTATCATTGCTGAACAAATTGGCATTAATTTTATCACCTGAAGCTTGCCATGCACACATTGATTTTGATCACAGTACCTATCCAATCAATTAATTTTAAATCAATGATCTGCTTTTTATTGATTGAAAGTCTGATTGGACATGTTGGAACATCTCTGTGGGATGGGGTCTGGACAGAAGCGGTGGGAGATCGATGGCCCATAGCTTTGCACCACATCAAGCAGCCAGTCAGGCAAGAACTGTAAGCAGCATACAGAGAAACAAACTCTAGTTGCTGCTGGTCTGGAGAAGGAGGAGAACACACCAGTAACACAGAGATGTTTTACTTTAGCTTGAAGAAGAAAAATGCATGTGTTTTCCACTACAGTTCTATTGTATTGCATAGGTAAATCGTGTGATGTCTGTAAAAAAGCAACATGGCCCCATGTCTTTTTTCTATGCATGAAAAAATGCATTCATTGCAAACCAGCACCTTGATTAACATGGGCTGTCAGATTTAACCGTGTACAGAAAAGCTACAGACAGATGTAGTAGAAACGGGGCCTTAGGGCTCTTTCACATCAGAGCTTGCGTTGGAGAACGCTCAAAGCATACGTTTTGATATGCGTTGCACTGCAGTGAGTGTGCGTTTTTAATGCGTTTTCAATGCGTTACAGCACATATGAAAACGCAGGTAATTTTTTTTTTCTTTTAGTTTTCAACCTTCTACATTGTTCCTCTGTTGCATTCTGGGACTGATTGCCTACGTTAACGGATTAAAAACGCATAGTGTGCGTTTTACATTGACTAACATTGTAACGCATAAAGCTAGCGTTGGCTGAGAAACTGCGCCTGGGTGCAGTGTAACGCAACGCACAAAAAGGCTGCGTTATATGTGAAAGCTAAAATGAAAGTCTATGGACTTTGATTTTACCTTGGGTAACGCAAACTTTACCCCTTGCGTTGAAACGCAGAAAATCTGCCCTAATGTGAAAATCCTTACTGAGGCATCAGCAAACTGCTGTCTAAAGTTTGCTCAGCCATGAACTGTAAAACTTTTAAGGACACCTGAAGTGAGAAGGATATGGAAGCTGCCATATTTTTATTTATTTTTTTTTTTTTACAATAGCAGTTGCCTGGCAGTCCTGCTGATCATTGAAACATTAGTAGTGTCTGGATCACACACTTCAAACACGAATGCAGCTAATCTTGTTAGATTTTTATCAGAAACATCTGATCTGCAAGCTTGTTCAGGGTCTAGGACTAAAAGTATTAGAGACAATGGCTATCATTCATGAAAGTGTTGTCGGTAACAAAAGTTCGTGAGGGAAAACACCGATGTCGGTATTTTACACTTCTGGGTGGTCATTTATAAAAATGTTGCCTGTTGCGGTACAAGTGCGGAGTTTTTCTGGAACAGGCTGTCGGTAGGCATGCGGAAACAGGAGAGGCTGGCCGTGTCCCTCCATGCGGTGTTCTCTCTGCTGCTGCTTGGGAGGTCTGTCCCATTCACTTACATGTATTCCGGATGCTTATCGCTACATCCAGGGGAGCAGTAATACCCGTCCGCATACCGCTTGCGTAACTTTTTATGAATTGACATTTTGTTACATTTCCGCATAGAATCACCGCACAATGCAGTAATTTATCGCTCTGCTCGGGAAAGTCAGCTTCGCATGCGGAAACAGCCTTTATGAATACACATTTTGCTCAGTGCTGGTATTGATGAAAGAAGATAGAAATCAAAGTATGCATAGCTTTGTACAGCATTGAAATCAACAGTATACAGTAGTAGAGACACTTTGATCCATTTTCAAACTGATCAAAACAGTTTTGATCAAAACATTTTCTTTTTTTGCTGAAATCTGTTTGATATCGAATGGCACAAGGTATACCATCAACGATGTTCAGATCAGAGAACAGAGACATTTCCCAGTGGATGACAGTACAAGTCTGGAACTCAAGTAAGGCAGGGGTCCCCAACCACCGGGCCGCGGCCCACTGCCGGTCCGTGGGCAGTTGCCAGCTGGGCCGCGGCGGGTCTGGCCTCTCGCCCCCCTCCCCCCGCACCCGCTGCTCCTGTCACCTTATGAGCTGGCGGCCGCTTCCTGTCACAAAGTCCCCGTAGCCGCTATGAGGAATGCAGCATCTCCTATTACAGCAGCGCTTCCTGCGCAGCTGCTGTAAGGAGGGAAGAAAGCGAGACAGCGTCGGTTTCCATGGTAACGGCGATCACCGCTACAGGAAGCCGCTGTCTCGCTTTCTTCCCTCCTTACAGCAGCTGCGCAGGAAGCGCTGCTGTAATAGGAGATGCTGCATTCCTCATAGCGGCTACGGGGACTTTGTGACAGGAAGCGGCCGCCAGCTCATAACAGGTAACAGAAGCGGCGGCCGCGGGGGGAGGGGGGCTACACTGGGGCACTATACTAGCTGCACATGGGGCACTATACTAGCTATCCTGGGGCACACTGGGCACTATACTAGCTACCCTGGGGCACATGGGGCACTATACTGGGGCACACTGGGCACTATACTAGCTATCCTGGGGCACACTGGGCACTATACTAGCTATCCTGGGGCACACTGGGCACTATACTAGCTATCCTGGGGCACACTGGGCACTATACTAGCTATCCTGGGGCACTATACTAGCTGCGCATGGGGCACTATACTAGCTATACTGGGGCACACTGGGCACTATACTAGCTATCCTGGGTCACACTGGGCACTATACTAGCTATCCTGGGGCACATGGGGCACTATACTAGCTATCCTGGGGCACTATACTAGCTGCACATGGGGCACTATACTAGCTATACTGGGGCACACTGGGCACTATACTAGCTATCCTGGGGCACACTGGGCACTATACTAGATATCCTGGGGCACACTGGGCACTATACTAGCTATCATGGGGCACTATACTAGCTATACTGGGGCACACTGGGCACTATACTAGCTATCCTGGGGCACACTAGGCACTATACTAGCTATCCTGGGGCACACTGGGCACTATACTAGCTATACTGGGGCACATGGGGCACTATATTAGCTATCTTGGGGCACATGGGGCACCATACTAGCTATACTGGGGCACTATACTAGCTATACTGGGGCATACTGGGCACTATACTAGCTATACTGGGGCACTATACTAGCTGCGCCGGGGTACCTAGACTCCCTATACTGGGGCAACTGTGCTTGCTGTGCCGCCTGTGCATTTATACTTTACCTGTCTGCTATCGTCTGCCACGGTGCCCATCCATCTTCCGCTTCCTTGTTCGCTCCTTCACTCGAATGAGGAAGTGGAAGATGGAGTTTTGTTTTGTGCTTTGCTGATCGTTGGCCGTGATCGAAATCATCCTATGAGATTACTCGCAAAGCTGCAATTGCAGAGTGATTGTGATTACCGCTAATCGGTCCATCCAGTGCACGGTGGTAACGGTATGCGATATCAGTATGAACGCGACAGAAATCGCTGGTGCTGTCCCCCAATTGTTAATGTGCTCCCCTGCCAGTACATTTATACTTTACATATCTGCTGTTGCATGCTGCAGTGGCAATCCTTCTTCCGCATTGGTGCTTTGCTTGCTGCCAGCATATGGTACGTGGCACATGTGTGACGTTACATACCTGCCCCACATGCAATGTGGGGAGGCAATGCGAAAGATGTATGGGCACTGTGGCAGGTGACAGTGGACAGGTAAAGTACATGGTCAAGGGGGCACATTTACATTAGGGTTGCGGCAACAGAGGCCAATTTCATGCTGAAATCGATCAGATATCAGTGTATGGGCAGACAACATTTCTCTCTCTGATCAGATTCCATCAGAAGGAGATCTATGTATGGGCACCTTTAGAGCATGTACCCCTTTATGAAAGCTGTTGTTTGACAAGTACCCCTTAGGCTAGGTTCACAATAGGCTATTGCGGTGTGTCATAACGGCTACATTTGTAATGCAGAACATCACATTGCAATATGAAAGCAGTTCACAGTGCGGCTGTTGCGGTGCATTCTGACAGAGTGCTGTATCCTAATGCCCCAACATTGGCATTAACAGTACAGTAAAACATATGTGTCATTGAACTGGATGTTTCACTATATGCAACGCAATGCACAGATAACTCATGGGGCTGCTTTCCTGTTTCATTGTGTTGCATTCCGCTGTTACAGTGAATGCAACACAGCTTTCACTGTAAACCTAGCCAGTGTTGATTGGATACTGTGGTGTTCAGACCTCTGACCTGTAGGTGTCACTGTTGATGCTGACAGGTTAGGATTCTATGGTGTGTATGTTATTTCCTGTGTCTTTGTCTTGCTGGTTGAGAGGATTGTACAGCAGCATGTGTTCTGTGGCTGACATCTTGGAATAAAGCTTATAAAATCTACTCTGCTTTCTTACTGCAAGATACAACATATTGGCGACGAGGATGTCTCTTCTAGCACTCCAGCAGCCTGCAGCTTTCCTTCCACACCCGGGTGAGCCTACTATGCCTTTTCCTGCTTGGATTCGAATGTTTGAGAATTACATACTTGCTGCTAGTCAGGAGGTGATATCTGATGATAGAAAGCGTGCTTTACTCATCCACTGTCTGGGGACAGAAGGTCAGCGCATATTCTATACTCTGCCTGCTGGTGATACATATGCGACAGCTCTTGCTGCATTACAGAACTTCTTTGTGCCTAAAGTCAATGTTGTGGCTGAAAGATACAGATTTCGCCAAAGAGGACAACACAATGGGGAATCTACAGTCCAATATATAGAAGCCCTGAGAGAGCTGGTTGTTACATGTGAGTTTGGTGCCCTGGCTGATGAAATGATCAGAGACAGTTAGTGAAAAGACAAACTCCAGCCGCATTAGAGAAAGATTGCTTCTAGAACAGGATCTGACTCTGACAAAAGCTATTACACTGTCCAGTCACACTGAATCGGCTATGGCTGATGCAAAAACCCTCATTCAGGGGACTACTGATATACAGATGGTGAAGTCAGACTGGGTCTCTCCTAAGCCACAGTCTTCATACACAGATACTGCAAAAGATTCACCTAAAGTACAAAGCAGAGCTGCATATTCCCAGAACGGGTACTGCTTCCGGTGTGGCTCAGCACAGCACATGCAAACTACACTTCATGCCCTGCAAAAGCTGCACGCTGCCGCAAATGTAACAAAGTGGGACACTTTGAAAAAGTATGCCGCACTTCTCCTGCTAAACAGGTTCATGAAATTATTGCTCCTGAGGTTACTGTGTTAAGTATTGACCAGCATGCTGGTTCTATTCCTGATAAACTTTTATGCACTGTACAAGTTACTGCTTCTGCAAATCAGAGTTACTCCATTACTCTCATGCTGGATACAGGGTCTGCTGTGTCCATACTACCTGAGGACATCTACATTAAGTGCTTTGAAAATGAACCACTCACTGCACCTACTCTGAAACTGGTCAGTTATCTCAGGGATCCTATTTCTGTGCTTGGTTGCCTGCTAGTGACTGTACAATTCCACTCCAATAGTGTGCAGGCTGAATTCTACATTGTAAAGAAAGGCACAGCTATACTGGGCAGGGATCTGTTTGCTGCACTTCACCTACAGTTAGTGATGGTCTTATTACCACAGCACAAACTCTTCCTATGCAGCCAGTGTCCAACATTTCTCCTCTACATGATGCTTCCCTGGGCTGTGCAAAGGACTTTGTTCATAAAATAAGAGTGTGCCCAGATGTGCAACCAGTGTGTCAGAAGTTGAGACGCTTACCCTTCTCTGTAAGAGAGGCTGTTTCCAAGGAAATTTACAAATTACTGGATCAAGACGTGGTTGAAAAAATTGAGGCATCTGAGTGGGTATCTCCTATTGTGGTGACCAGAAAGAAATCAGGTGGCATAAGACTGTGTGTTGACCTGCGTGCAGGGCCGGCCTAGGTTTCACAGCGCCCTGAGCGAAGCCTGATTATGGTGCCCCCCCCCCCCCCCCCTTCATCACACACACACACACACACACACACACATGGAGAGGGAGAGACATAGAAAGAGAGGAGGGGGAGAGACAGAGAGAGAAAGAGAGAGGAGGGAGAGACATAGAGAGAGAGAGAGAGACAGAGACATAGAGAGAGAGAGAGAGACAGAGACATAGAGAGAGAGAGAGAGAGAGAGAGACAGAGAGAGAGAGGAGGGAGAGACAGAGAGAGAGAGAGAGAGAGAGAGGAGGGAGAGACATAGAGAGAGAGAGAGAGGAGGGAGAGACATAGAGAGAGAGAGAGGAGGGAGAGACATAGAGAGAGAGAGAGAGAGAGGAGGGAGAGACATAGAGAGAGAGAGAGAGAGAGAGGAGGGAGAGACATAGAGAGAGAGAGAGAGAGGAGGGAGAGACATAGAGAGAGAGAGAGAGAGGAGGGAGAGACATAGAGAGAGAGAGAGAGAGGAGGGAGAGACATAGAGAGAGAGAGAGAGAGAGAGGAGGGAGAGACATAGAGAGAGAGAGAGAGAGAGAGGAGGGAGAGACATAGAGAGAGAGAGGAGGGAGAGACATAGAGAGAGAGAGAGAGAGGAGGGAGAGACAGAGAGAGAGAGGAGGGAGAGACAGAGAGAGAGAGAGAGGAGGGAGAGACAGAGAGAGAGAGAAGGGAGAGACAGAGAGAGAGAGAGAGGAGGGAGAGACATAGAGAGAGAGAGAGAGGAGGGAGAGACAGAGAGAGAGAGAGAGGAGGGAGAGACAGAGAGAGAGAGAGGAGGGAGAGACAGAGAGAGAGAGAGGAGGGAGAGACATAGAGAGAGAGAGAGAGAGGAGGGACAGACATAGAGAGAGAGAGAGAGAGGAGGGAGAGACAGAGAGAGAGAGAGAGGAGGGAGAGACAGAGAGAGAGGAGGGAGAGACAGAGAGAGAGGAGGGAGAGACAGAGAGAGGGAGAGACATAGAGAGAGAGAGAGAGAGGAGGGAGAGACAGAGAGAGAGGAGGGAGAGACATAGAGAGAGAGGAGGGAGAGACAGAGAGAGGGGGAGAGAGACAGAGAGAGAGAGAGAGGGAGAGACAGAGACAGAGAGAGAGGGAGAGACAGAGAGAGAGAGAGAGACAGAGAGAGATGGAGAGAGAGACAGAGAGAGAGAGAGACAGAGAGAGAGAGAGACAGAGAGAGAGAGAGGGAGAGACAGAGAGAGGGAGAGGACAGAGAGAGGGAGAGACAGAGAGAGGGAGAGACAGAGAGAGGGAGAGACAGGAGAGAGAGAGGAGGGAGAGACAGACAGACAGAGAGAGAGAGGAGGGAGAGAGAGGAGGGAGAGACAGACAGACAGAGAGAGAGAGAGAGGAGGGAGAGACAGACAGACAGAGAGAGAGAGAGAGAGGAGGGAGAGACAGAGAGAGAGAGAGAGGAGGGAGAGACAGACAGACAGAGAGAGAGAGAGGAGGGAGAGACAGACAGACAGAGAGAGAGAGGAGGGAGAGACAGACAGACAGAGAGAGAGAGGAGGGAGAGACAGACAGACAGAGAGAGAGAGGAGGGAGAGACAGACAGACAGAGAGAGAGAGGAGGGAGAGACAGACAGACAGAGAGAGAGAGGAGGGAGAGACAGACAGACAGACAGAGAGGGAGAGACAGACAGACAGACAGAGAGGGAGAGACAGACAGACAGAGAGAGAGAGGAGGGAGAGAAGACAGACAGACAGAGAGAGTGAGGAGGGAGAGACAGACAGACAGAGAGAGAGAGGAGGGAGAGACAGACAGACAGAGAGAGAGAGGAGGGAGAGACAGACAGACAGAGAGAGAGAGGAGGGAGAGACAGGACAGACAGAGAGGGAGAGACAGACAGACAGAGAGGGAGAGACAGAGAGAGAGGAGGAGGGAGAGACAGAGGAGGAAAGATAGAGGATGAGAGAGACAGACAGATATAGGGATGGAGGGATAGGAGGGAGAAAAAGAGAGAAAACATAGAGGGGGGGGGGGGGAGAGGGAGAGATAGGGATGGATAGATAGACAGGATACAGGAATAGATAATCTAGGGACATATATAAGAGAGAGAGACAGAGCTATAGGGATGGATGGATGTATGCTTGGGGAGAGAGACACAGATATAGATGGATGGATGGATGGGAGGAGTAGAGAGAGACAGAGCTATAGGGATGGATGGATGTATGCTTGGGGAGAGAGAGACAGACAGATATAGATGGATGGATGGATGGGAGGAGTAGAGAGAGACAGAGCTATAGGGATGGATGGATGTATGCTTGGGGAGATAGAGAGACAGACAGATATAGATAGATGGATGGATGGATGGATGGGAGGAGTAGAGGGAGACAGAGATATAGGGATGGATGGATGTATGGGGAGATAGAGAGACAGACAGATATAGGGATGGGTGGATGGGAGGAATAGAGAGAGGGGGGAGGGGGCGAGAGAGAGAGAGTGAGTGTGTGTGTACTGCTGCACAAAGTCTGGTCCATCAAGGCTGCATTGAGTGACTGACCTGCCTCTCTGCTGTCCCCCTTGCTTGCAGTTTGCTGGCACTCTGTGGGAGCTGGGCGATGTGCTCCTGTCACACAGACCTGTGGGCTGCAACAAGTTCCCCTCTGTGGTGGCTCCCTCCATCCCCGGCACTCAGACTGCCAGCCATGTAGTTCAGCGGTGGGTGGTCCAGCAGCATTGATGGCAGAGCGAGGGAAGCCGCTGTATACTTCAAATACAGGAAGTGCTCATTCAGGAAATTAACACTTCCTGTATTTGAGATACACAGCGCCACCACTGGGCTCCCTCTGTCATCACAGCTGCCGATTCACCCAGCTGAACAGGGCTGACAGTGAGTGCCGGGAGATCGGAGGGAGCCGCGAGTGAGGGGAATAGAAACCCCTGCACATGCGCCCCTTGGAGGCCGGCGCCCTGAGCGACCGCTCCGGTCGCACAGGTCAAAGGCCGGCCGTGCCTGCGTGAACCAAATAAAGCTATTGTTATTGACAGTCACCCCTTGCCACACATTGAGGAGGTGTTTTCAGAACTCAGAGGAGCCAAATTCTTTTCTACTTTGGATCTACAAAGTGCCTACCACCAGGTTTTGCTGCATGAGGAAAGCCGAGATCTCACTGCATTATAACACATGAGGGACTGTTCCGTTTCAAGCGTGTTCCCTATGGTTTGGCTTCAGCACCCGGTTGTTTTCAAAGACTGATGAACTTAACCCTTCACGACATTCTGGTGTTCAGTGTTATCTGGATGACATCATTGTGTATGGTACAACATTGGATCTGCATGACAAGTACCTTAAGGTCGTTTTGCATCGCCTTGAGTCTGCTGGGCTAAAACTCAATCCTTCTAAATGCTGTTTTCGGCAAACTCAGCTGTCGTTTCTGGGTCACATTATATCACAAGATGGACTGTTGCCTGATCCTGAGCATGTGCAAGCAGTGATACATGCTCCTGCTCCATCTGACTTTCATACCTTGCGTGCTTTTCTGGGACTTACTTCATGGTACTCGAAATTCATTCCCAACTATGCTTCAGTGGTGGAGCCCATGAGAGCATTGCTACGTGGAAATGCCAGCATGACCTGGTCAGAGGAAGCCCAGCACAGCTTTGATGCAGTTAAACAGCTTATAGTGAACAGTCCAGCCCTTGCATTGTTTGACCCTTCTCTACCTACGATTGTTACTACAGATGCTTCAGACTACGGCCTTGGTGCCGTCCTTACACAGTGCCAGGCAGACTTGGGGGAGAAAACTGTTGCCTTTGCCTCTAGAAACCCTTACAGAGACTGAACTGAAATATTCTACTGTGGAGAAAGAAGCCCTTGCTTGTGTTTGGGCTACAGAAAAGTGGAGAACGTATCTGTGGGGCCGGCAGTTTACCTTGCGTACCGACCACAGTCCTTTGACTACACTGCTTACTACAAAAGGGCTTGGGCGAGCAGGAATGTGCGTAGCCCGATGGTCTGCAAGGCTACTAAACTTTAATTATGCAATCAATACAAACCAGGTGTACAAAATGTTACTGCTGACTGCTTGTCACGTCTACCATTACCTGTGACCACAAGTACATTGGATGAAGATGCTGAAGTTGTTGCATTTACTGATGTGGATCCAGTTACAGCTTCTGAGTTTCAACAAGCTTGTCTTGCATGCCCAGTGCAACTACAATTACGGGACATGCTGCAAAGCAAATGGCCTAACGCTGAGAATAAGCTGAGTGCTATTCTGAAACCTTATTACAGGATAAGGCATGAACTGTCATTGGTTGATGGCTATATAGTCCGTGGATCTCATCGCTTGCTTGTGCCTGAGGCTTTGAGAGCTCACCTTATAAATCTTGCTCATGAGAGTCACCAGGGAATTGTGAGAACTAAGCAAAGACTACGTGAACTCTACTGGTGGCCTGGCATGGATGCCCAAGTAGTAACTGCTATCCAAACTTGTGTTACCTGCCGAGTCATGACAAGTCTGCTGTCACACACACGCCACCACTGCAACCTGTGCCATTCCCTGATTCTGCTTGGGAGAAGCTTGCTATTGATATTGTGGGCCCATTTCCAGAAGCACCTATGGACTGCCGCTTTGCTATAACATTAATGGATTATTACAGTAAATGGCCCGAGATTGCATTTGTATCTCATACAACTTCTGCCTCTGTGATTACCTTTCTCACCACCGTCTTCAGCAGGGAAGGTAATCCAAAAGAACTTGTGTCTGACAATGGACCACAATTTGTTTCATCTGAGTTCGAAACGTTCTTGCGAAAGAGGAATATTGTGCACAGGAAGTCCTCAGTGTATTATCCTCAAGCAAATGGGGAGATTGAAAGATTCAACAGAAGCCTTAAAGAGAATCTGTACTCTGAAATTCTTACAATAAAAAGCATACCATTCTATTCATTATGTGCTCCTGGTCCCCTCTGTGCTGTTTCTGCCATTCTCTGCTGCAAACCTGGCTTGTAATTGCCAGTTTTAGGCAGTGTTTACAAACAAACTAACCAGCTTCTAATAGGCTCAGCTAAGCAGAGTGTGTTAGTCACACAGAGCCTGCAGGGGTGTGTACAGCTTCTAGCTAATCACAAGCAGCCCTGCACATTCCAGTCTGACTGCCTCAGCCTGACTGTGCCGACTATAGAGAGAAGATTAGATCATATAACAGAGATAACACAGCTACTGTGCAATTAGGAAAAGCTGCAGTAAGCCAGACCACATTAGAAAAGGCATAGGAACTTATAGCATAGAAGAAATAAAGATAAACAATTTGTTACAGAGTCCTCTTTAAAGAAGCTCTTCAGACTGCGAAACTTACAGGAAGATCTTGGAAAGTTTTTACTACTGAATTCCTGCATGTCTACAGAGCAACTCAACATGCGACTACACAAGCATCACCGGCTGAACTGTTACACGGCAGAAAGATGCGAACTAAACTACATGTTGCAGATATTCCACTTCCTCAGCGTTCAGTACCTCTGCGGCCAGCAGTTGCTAAGACTGTTCAGCAGCAACAAGATAAAAGTAAGGCCTATACTGATCGCAAACGTGGTGCACTTCCAGTGTGGAGATTTAGTTCGAGTTAAAAATCCCGGATTAATAAAACAGGGTCAATCCAGATTTCTAACCCTCTTAAAGTGACCAGCCAACGAGGACCTTACACCTACAAACTGTCTGATGGACGCACATGGAATGCCAGTCGTCTTGCGCCTGTCAGGCATGACTTTGCTGATGTTCCACTTGAGGCATTAAATCTACCTACCCCTACTGACAACCAAGAAACAGGTCACCAGGATCCTGAACCACCACCTTATACTCAAAGGATCCGAAAGCCTCCTGTGTGGACCAAGGACTACGTGATGTAGTTACATTGCAATGTACTTTATTGTGAAATGTATTTACACTTTTATTTCTTGTTTACTTTCTTGATAATGAGGTAAAGACTCTTTGTACTAAGAGGGGAATATGTGGTGTTCAGACCTCTGACCTGTAGGTGTCACTGTTGATGCTGACAGGTTAGGATTCTATGGTGTGTATGTTATTTCCTGTGTCTTTGTCTTGCTGGGTTGAGAGGATTGTACAGCAGCATGTGTTCTGTGGCTGACATCTTGGAATAAAGCTTATAAAATCTACTCTGCTTTCTTACTGCAAGATACAACAGATACCTTATTATCCTATTCGAGTTTGGTCGAATTCAGGTAGTAAACTATCCGAATTCACTCGAAGTTCGATATTTGAGTTAATCGAATATCCGATTCGAACTCGGATATCCGACGTCACTATCCGAGTCTGTATTCGAGTAAAATATTGAGCTGGCCTTAAATAGCTTTTAAAACTTGTATTGGAGGTCAATGATGCATGAAACCCCCTTTTTTATGAAGAAAAACATCAAGTGATTATGTGGTGATGTAGTAGTTATAAAAAAAGGTATCAAAAATAGTAAATTAACTTCATGAAAAGTGTTTGCATGAGAAGGTGTGTCCAAAATGGTTGTAAGTTGGAAGTCTTCATTTATGTCGTCTTCATCTTCTTCTTCTATATCTTCTTCTTCTTCTTCTTCTTCTTTTATATCTTCTTCTTTTTCTTCTTCTTCTATATCTTCTTCTACTTGAATCGTCTTCATCTTCTACTTCTTGTATCTTCTTCAATCATCTTTTTGTTCTTCTATATCTTCTCCTTCTTCTATATCTTCTTCTTCTTCTTCTTCTGTATCTTCTTCTTCTATATCTTCTTCGTCTTCTTCTATATCTCTTCTTCTTCTTCTATATCTTCTTCTTCTTCTTTATATCTTCTCCTTCTTCTTCTCCTTCTTCTTCTTCTTCTTCTTCTTCTTCTTCTTCTTCTTCTTCTTCTTCTTCTTCTTTCTTCTTCTTCTTCTTCTTCTTCTTCTTCTTCTTCTTCTTCTTCTTCTTCTTCTTCTTCTTCTTCTTCTTCTTCTTCTTCTTCTTCCTCTTCTTCTTCTTCTTCCTCTTCTTCTT